>NW_027440734.1:0-66563 GCF_031893055.1 Leptodactylus fuscus | reverse complement strand
TCCCTCCACCATGAATTTGCCCAAACTGGGCTGGTTAGAGGCTCCCTCCACCATGAATTGGTCCAAACTGGGGTTTTTAGAGGCTCCCTCCACCATGAATTTGCCCAAACTGGGCTGGTTAGAGGCTCCCTGCACCATGAATTGGTCCAAACTGGGGTTTTTGAGGCTCCCTCCACCATGAATTTGCCCAAACTGGGGTTTTTAGAGGCTCCCTCCACCATGAATTTGCCCAAACTGGGCTGGTTAGAGGCTCCCTCCACCATGAATTGGTCCAAACTGGGGTTGTTAGAGGCTCCCTCCACCATGAATTGGTCCAAACTGGGGTTTTTAGAGGCTCCCTCCACCATGAATTGGTCCAAACTGGGGTTTTTAGAGGCTCCCTCCACCATGAATTGGTCCAAACTGGGGTTTTTAGAGGCTCCCTCCACCATGAATTTGCCCAAACTGGGCTGGTTAGAGGCTCCCTCCACCATGAATTGGTCCAAACTGGGCTGGTTAGAGGCTCCCTCCACCATGAATTTGCCCAAACTGGGCTGTTTAGAGGCTCCCTCCACCATGAATTGGTCCAAACTGGGGTTTTTAGAGGCTCCCTTCACCATGAATTTGCCCAAACTGGGCTGGTTAGAGGCTCCCTCCACCATGATTTTGCCCAAACTGGGGTTTTTAGAGGCTCCCTCCACCATGAATTGGTCCAAACTGGGCTGGTTAGAGGCTCCCTCCACCATGAATTGGTCCAAACTGGGCTGGTTAGAGGCTCCCTCCACCATGAATTGGTCCAAACTGGGGTTTTTAGAGGCTCCCTCCACCACGAATTTGCCCAAACTGGGGTTTTTAGAGGCTCCCTCCACCATGAATTTGCCCAAACTGGGCTGGTTAGAGGCTCCCTCCACCTTGAATTGGTCCAAACTGGGCTTGTTAGAGGCTCCCTCCACCATGAATTGGTCCAAACTGGGCTGGTTAGAGGCTCCCTCCACCATGAATTGGTCCAAACTGGGGTTTTTAGAGGCTCCCTCCACCACGAATTTGCCCAAACTGGGGTTTTTAGAGGCTCCCTCCACCATGAATTTGCCCAAACTGGGCTGGTTAGAGGCTCCCTCCACCTTGAATTGGTCCAAACTGGGCTTGTTAGAGGCTCCCTCCACCATGAATTTGCCCAAACTGGGCTGGTTAGAGGCTCCCTCCACCATGAATTGGCCCAACCTGGGCTGGTTAGAGGCTCCCTCCACCATGAATTGGTCCAAACTGGGGTTTTTAGAGGCTCCCTCCACCATGAATTTGCCCAAACTGGGCTGGTTAGAGGCTCCCTCCACCATGAATTGGTCCAAACTGGGGCTTTTAGAGGCTCCCTCCACCATGAATTTGCCCAAACTGGGCTGGTTAGAGGCTCCCTCCACCATGAATTAGCCCAACCTGGGCTGGTTAGAGGCTCCCTCCACCATGAATTGGTCCAAACTGGGGTTTTTAGAGGCTCCCTCCACCATGAATTTGCCCAAACTGGGCTGGTTAGAGGCTCCCTCCACCATGAATTTGCCCATACTGGGGTTTTTAGAGGCTCCCTCCACCATGAATTTGCCCAAACTGGGGTTTTTAGAGGCTCCCTCCACCATGAATTGGTCCAAACTGGGCTGGTTAGAGGCTCCCTCCACCATGAATTGGTCCAAACTGGGCTGGTTAGAGGCTCCCTCCACCATGAATTTGCCCAAACTGGGCTGGTTAGAGGCTCCCTCCACCATGAATTTGCCCAAACTGGGCTGGTTAGAGGCTCCCTCCACCATGAATTGGTCCAAACTGGGGTTTTTAGAGGCTCCCTCCACCATGAATTGGTCCAAACTGGGCTGGTTAGAGGCTCCCTCCACCATGAATTGGTCCAAACTGGGCTGGTTAGAGGCTCCCTCCACCATGAATTTGCCCAAACTGGGCTGGTTAGAGTCTCCCTCCACCATGAATTGGTCCAAACTGGGGTTTTTAGAGGCTCCCTCCACCATGAATTGGTCCAAACTGGGGTTTTTAGAGGCTCCCTCCACCATGAATTTGCCCAAACTGGGTTTTTTAGAGGCTCCCTCCACCATGAATTGGTCCAAACTGGGGTTTTTAGAGGCTCCCTCCACCATGAATTGGTCCAAACTGGGGTTTTTAGAGGCTCCCTCCACCATGAATTTGCCCAAACTGGGCTGGTTAGAGGCTCCCTCCACCATGAATTGGTCCAAACTGGGGTTTTTAGAGGCTCCCTCCACCATGAATTGGTCCAAACTGGGGTTTTTAAAGGCTCCCTCCACCATGAATTTTCCCAAACTGGGCTGGTTAGAGGCTCCCTCCACCATGTATTGGTCCAAACTGGGCTGGTTAGAGGCTCCCTCCACCATGAATTGGTCCAAACTGGGCTGGTTAGAGGCTCCCTCCACCATGAATTTGCCCAAACTGGGCTGGTTAGAGGCTCCCTCCACCATGAATTTGCCCAAACTGGGCTGGTTAAAGGCTCCCTCCACCATGAATTGGTCCAAACTGGGGTTTTTAGAGGCTCCCTCCACCATGAATTTGCCCAAACTGGGCTGGTTAGAAGCTACCTCCACCATGAATTTGCCCAAACTGGGCTGGTTAGAGGCTCCCTCCACCATGAATTGGTCCAAACTGGGGTTTTTAGAGGCTCCCTCCACCATGAATTTGCCCAAACTGGGCTGGTTAGAGGCTCCCTCCACCATGAATTTGTCCAAACTGGGGTTTTTAGAGGCTCCCTCCACCATGAATTTGCCCAAACTGGGCTGGTTAGAGGCTCCCTCCACCATGAATTGATCCAAACTGGGCTGGTTAGAGGCTCCCTCCACCATGAATTGGTCCAAACTGTGGTTTTTAGAGGCTCCCTCCACCATGAATTTGCCCAAACTGGGGTTTTTAGAGGCTCCCTCCACCATGAATTTGCCCAAACTGGGCTGGTTAGAGGCTCCCTCCACCATGAATTGGTCCAAACTGGGCTGGTTAGAGGCTCACTCCACCATGAATTGGTCCAAACTGGGGTTTTTAGAGGCTCCCTCCACCATGAATTTGCCCAAACTGGGGTTTTTAGAGGCTCCCTCGACCATGAATTGGTCCAAACTGGGGCTTTTAGAGGCTCCCTCCACCATGAATTTGCCCAAACTGGGGTTTTTAGAGGCTCCCTCCACCATGAATTTGCCCAAACTGGGCTGGTTAGAGGCTCCCTCCACCATGAATTGGTCCAAACTGGGGTTTTTAGAGGCTCCCTCCACCATGAATTTGCCCAAACTGGGGTTTTTAGAGGCTCCCTCCACCATGAATTTGCCCAAACTGGGCTGGTTAGAGGCTCCCTCCACCATGAATTGGTCCAAACTGTGCTGGTTAGAGGCTCCCTCCACCATGAATTGGTCCAAACTGGGCTGGTTAGAGGCTCCCTCCACCATGAATTGGTCCAAACTGGGCTGGTTAGAGGCTCCCTCCACCATGAATTTGCCCAAACTGGGCTGGTTAGAGTCTCCCTCCACCATGAATTGGTCCAAACTGGGGTTTTTAGAGGCTCCCTCCACCATGAATTGGTCCAAACTGGGGTTTTTAGAGGCTCCCTCCACCATGAATTTGCCCAAACTGGGTTTTTTAGAGGCTCCCTCCACCATGAATTGGTCCAAACTGGGGTTTTTAGAGGCTCCCTCCACCATGAATTGGTCCAAACTGGGGTTTTTAGAGGCTCCCTCCACCATGAATTTGCCCAAACTGGGCTGGTTAGAGGCTCCTCCACCATGAATTGGTCCAAACTGGGGTTTTTAGAGGCTCCCTCCACCATGAATTGGTCCAAACTGGGGTTTTTAAAGGCTCCCTCCACCATGAATTTTCCCAAACTGGGCTGGTTAGAGGCTCCCTCCACCATGTATTGGTCCAAACTGGGCTGGTTAGAGGCTCCCTCCACCATGAATTGGTCCAAACTGGGCTGGTTAGAGGCTCCCTCCACCATGAATTTGCCCAAACTGGGCTGGTTAGAGGCTCCCTCCACCATGAATTTGCCCAAACTGGGCTGGTTAAAGGCTCCCTCCACCATGAATTGGTCCAAACTGGGGTTTTTAGAGGCTCCCTCCACCATGAATTTGCCCAAACTGGGCTGGTTAGAAGCTACCTCCACCATGAATTTGCCCAAACTGGGCTGGTTAGAGGCTCCCTCCACCATGAATTGGTCCAAACTGGGGTTTTTAGAGGCTCCCTCCACCATGAATTTGCCCAAACTGGGCTGGTTAGAGGCTCCCTCCACCATGAATTTGTCCAAACTGGGGTTTTTAGAGGCTCCCTCCACCATGAATTTGCCCAAACTGGGCTGGTTAGAGGCTCCCTCCACCATGAATTGATCCAAACTGGGCTGGTTAGAGGCTCCCTCCACCATGAATTGGTCCAAACTGTGGTTTTTAGAGGCTCCCTCCACCATGAATTTGCCCAAACTGGGGTTTTTAGAGGCTCCCTCCACCATGAATTTGCCCAAACTGGGCTGGTTAGAGGCTCCCTCCACCATGAATTGGTCCAAACTGGGCTGGTTAGAGGCTCACTCCACCATGAATTGGTCCAAACTGGGGTTTTTAGAGGCTCCCTCCACCATGAATTTGCCCAAACTGGGGTTTTTAGAGGCTCCCTCGACCATGAATTGGTCCAAACTGGGGCTTTTAGAGGCTCCCTCCACCATGAATTTGCCCAAACTGGGGTTTTTAGAGGCTCCCTCCACCATGAATTTGCCCAAACTGGGCTGGTTAGAGGCTCCCTCCACCATGAATTGGTCCAAACTGGGGTTTTTAGAGGCTCCCTCCACCATGAATTTGCCCAAACTGGGGTTTTTAGAGGCTCCCTCCACCATGAATTTGCCCAAACTGGCTGGTTAGAGGCTCCCTCCACCATGAATTGGTCCAAACTGTGCTGGTTAGAGGCTCCCTCCACCATGAATTGGTCCAAACTGGGCTGGTTAGAGGCTCCCTCCACCATGAATTGGTCCAAACTGGGCTGGTTAGTGGCTCCCTCCACCATGAATTGGTCCAAACTGGGGTTTTTAGAGGCTCCCTCCATCATGAATTTGCCCAAACTGGGCTGGTTAGAGGCTCCCTCCACCATGAATTGGTCCAAACTGGGGTTTTTAGAGGCTCCCTCCACCATGAATTTGCCCAAACTGGGCTGGTTAGAGGCTCCCTCCACCATGAATTGGTCCAAACTGGGCTGGTTAGAGGCTCCCTCCACCATGAATTGGTCCAAACTGGGCTTGTTAGAGGCTCCCTCCACCATGAATTTGCCCAAACTGGGCTGGTTAGAGGCTCCCTCCACCATGAATTTGCCCAACCTGGGCTGGTTAGAGGCTCCCTCCACCATGAATTGGTCCAAACTGGGGTTTTTAGAGGCTCCCTCCACCATGAATTTGCCCAAACTGGGCTGGTTAGAGGCTCCCTCCACCATGAATTGGTCCAAACAGGGGTTTTTAGAGGCTCCCTCCACCATGAATTGGTCCAAACTGGGGTTTTTAGAGGCTCCCTCCACCATGAATTTGCCCAAACTGGGTATTTTAGAGGCTCCCTCCACCATGAATTGGTCCAAACTGGGGTTTTTAGAGGCTCCCTCCACCATGAATTGGTCCAAACTGGGGTTTTTAGAGGCTCCCTCCACCATGAATTTGCCCAAACTGGCTGGTTAGAGGCTCCCTCCACCATGAATTGGTCCAAACTGGGGTTTTTAGAGGCTCCTTCCACCATGAATTGGTCCAAACTGGGGTTTTTAGAGGCTCCCTCCACCATGAATTTGCCCAAACTGGGCTGGTTAGAGGCTCCCTCCACCATGAATTGGTCCAAACTGGGCTGGTTAGAGGCTCCCTCCACCATGAATTGGTCCAAACTGGGCTGGTTAGAGGCTCACTCCACCATGAATTGGTCCAAACTGGGGTTTTTAGAGGCTCCCTCCACCATGAATTTGCCCAAACTGGGGTTTTTAGAGGCTCCCTCGACCATGAATTGGTCCAAACTGGGGCTTTTAGAGGCTCCCTCCACCATGAATTTGCCCAAACTGGGGTTTTTAGAGGCTCCCTACACCATGAATTTGCCCAAACTGGGCTGGTTAGAGGCTCCCTCCACCATGAATTGGTCCAAACTGGGGTTTTTAGAGGCTCCCTCCACCATGAATTTGCCCAAACTGGGGTTTTTAGAGGCTCCCTCCACCATGAATTTGCCCAAACTGGGCTGGTTAGAGGCTCCCTCCACCATGAATTGGTCCAAACTGTGCTGGTTAGAGGCTCCCTCCACCATGAATTGGTCCAAACTGGGCTGGTTAGAGGCTCCCTCCACCATGAATTGGTCCAAACTGGGCTGGTTAGAGGCTCCCTCCACCATGAATTTGCCCAAACTGGGCTGGTTAGAGTCTCCCTCCACCATGAATTGGTCCAAACTGGGGTTTTTAGAGGCTCCCTCCACCATGAATTGGTCCAAACTGGGGTTTTTAGAGGCTCCCTCCACCATGAATTTGCCCAAACTGGGTTTTTTAGAGGCTCCCTCCACCATGAATTGGTCCAAACTGGGGTTTTTAGAGGCTCCCTCCACCATGAATTGGTCCAAACTGGGGTTTTTAGAGGCTCCCTCCACCATGAATTTGCCCAAACTGGGCTGGTTAGAGGCTCCCTCCACCATGAATTGGTCCAAACTGGGGTTTTTAGAGGCTCCCTCCACCATGAATTGGTCCAAACTGGGGTTTTTAAAGGCTCCCTCCACCATGAATTTTCCCAAACTGGGCTGGTTAGAGGCTCCCTCCACCATGTATTGGTCCAAAACTGGGCTGGTTAGAGGCTCCCTCCACCATGAATTGGTCCAAACTGGGCTGGTTAGAGGCTCCCTCCACCATGAATTTGCCCAAACTGGGCTGGTTAGAGGCTCCCTCCACCATGAATTTGCCCAAACTGGGCTGGTTAAAGGCTCCCTCCACCATGAATTGGTCCAAACTGGGGTTTTTAGAGGCTCCCTCCACCATGAATTTGCCCAAACTGGGCTGGTTAGAAGCTACCTCCACCATGAATTTGCCCAAACTGGGCTGGTTAGAGGCTCCCTCCACCATGAATTGGTCCAAACTGGGGTTTTTAGAGGCTCCCTCCACCATGAATTTGCCCAAACTGGGCTGGTTAGAGGCTCCCTCCACCATGATTTGTCCAAACTGGGGTTTTTAGAGGCTCCCTCCACCATGAATTTGCCCAAACTGGGCTGGTTAGAGGCTCCCTCCACCATGAATTGATCCAAACTGGGCTGGTTAGAGGCTCCCTCCACCATGAATTGGTCCAAACTGTGGTTTTTAGAGGCTCCCTCCACCATGAATTTGCCCAAACTGGGGTTTTTAGAGGCTCCCTCCACCATGAATTTGCCCAAACTGGGCTGGTTAGAGGCTCCCTCCACCATGAATTGGTCCAAACTGGGCTGGTTAGAGGCTCACTCCACCATGAATTGGTCCAAACTGGGGTTTTTAGAGGCTCCCTCCACCATGAATTTGCCCAAACTGGGTTTTTAGAGGCTCCCTCGACCATGAATTGGTCCAAACTGGGGCTTTTAGAGGCTCCCTCCACCATGAATTTGCCCAAACTGGGGTTTTTAGAGGCTCCCTCCACCATGAATTTGCCCAAACTGGGCTGGTTAGAGGCTCCCTCCACCATGAATTGGTCCAAACTGGGGTTTTTAGAGGCTCCCTCCACCATGAATTTGCCCAAACTGGGGTTTTTAGAGGCTCCCTCCACCATGATTTGCCCAAACTGGGCTGGTTAGAGGCTCCCTCCACCATGAATTGGTCCAAACTGTGCTGGTTAGAGGCTCCCTCCACCATGAATTGGTCCAAACTGGGCTGGTTAGAGGCTCCCTCCACCATGAATTGGTCCAAACTGGGCTGGTTAGTGGCTCCCTCCACCATGAATTGGTCCAAACTGGGGTTTTTAGAGGCTCCCTCCATCATGAATTTGCCCAAACTGGCTGGTTAGAGGCTCCCTCCACCATGAATTGGTCCAAACTGGGGTTTTTAGAGGCTCCCTCCACCATGAATTTGCCCAAACTGGCTGGTTAGAGGCTCCCTCCACCATGAATTGGTCCAAACTGGGCTGGTTGCTCCCTCCACCATGAATTGGTCCAAACTGGGCTTGTTAGAGGCTCCCTCCACCATGAATTTGCCCAAACTGGGCTGGTTAGAGGCTCCCTCCACCATGAATTTGCCCAACCTGGGCTGGTTAGAGGCTCCCTCCACCATGAATTGGTCCAAACTGGGGTTTTTAGAGGCTCCCTCCACCATGAATTTGCCCAAACTGGGCTGGTTAGAGGCTCCCTCCACCATGAATTGGTCCAAACTGGGGTTTTTAGAGGCTCCCTCCACCATGAATTGGTCCAAACTGGGGTTTTTAGAGGCTCCCTCCACCATGAATTTGCCCAAACTGGGTATTTTAGAGGCTCCCTCCACCATGAATTGGTCCAAACTGGGTTTTTAGAGGCTCCCTCCACCATGAATTGGTCCAAACTGGGGTTTTTAGAGGCTCCCTCCACCATGAATTTGCCCAAACTGGGCTGGTTAGAGGCTCCCTCCACCATGAATTGGTCCAAACTGGGGTTTTTAGAGGCTCCTTCCACCATGAATTGGTCCAAACTGGGGTTTTTAGAGGCTCCCTCCACCATGAATTTGCCCAAACTGGGCTGGTTAGAGGCTCCCTCCACCATGAATTGGTCCAAACTGGGCTGGTTAGAGGCTCCCTCCACCATGAATTGGTCCAAACTGGGCTGGTTAGAGGCTCCCTCCACCATGAATTTGCCCAAACTGGGCTGGTTAGAGGCTCCCTCCACCATGAATTTGCCCAAACTGGGCTGGTTAGAGGCTCCCTCCACCATGAATTGGTCCAAACTGGGGTTTTTAGAGGCTCCCTCCACCATGAATTTGCCCAAACTGGGCTGGTTAGAAGCTACCTCCACCATGAATTTGCCCAAACTGGGCTGGTTAGAGGCTCCCTCCACCATGAATTGGTCCAAACTGGGGTTTTTAGAGGCTCCCTCCACCATGAATTTGCCCAAACTGGGGTTTTTAGAGGCTCCCTCCACCATGAATTTGCCCAAACTGGGCTGGTTAGAGGCTCCCTCCACCATGAATTGGTCCAAACTGGGGTTTTTAGAGGCTCCCTCCACCATGAATTTGCCCAAACTGGGCTGGTTAGAGGCTCCCTGCACCATGAATTGGTCCAAACTGGGGTTTTTGAGGCTCCCTCCACCATGAATTTGCCCAAACTGGGGGTTTTAGAGGCTCCCTCCACCATGAATTAGCCCAAACTGGGCTGGTTAAAGGCTCCCTCCACCATGAATTGGTCCAAACTGGGCTGGTTAGAGGCTCCCTCCACCATGAATTGGTCCAAACTGGGGTTTTTAGAGGCTCCCTCCACCATGAATTGGTCCAAACTGGGGTTTTTAGAGGCTCCCTCCACCATGAATTTGCCCAAACTGGGCTGGTTAGAGGCTCCCTCCACCATGAATTGGTCCAAACTGGGCTGGTTAGAGGCTCCCTCCACCGTGAATTTGCCCAAACTGGGCTGTTTAGAGGCTCCCTCCACCATGAATTGGTCCAAACTGGGGTTTTTAGAGGCTCCCTTCACCATGAATTTGCCCAAACTGGGCTGGTTAGAGGCTCCCTCCACCATGAATTTGCCCAAACTGGGGTTTTTAGAGGCTCCCTCCACCATGAATTTGCCCAAACTGGGGTTTTTAGAGGCTCCCTCCACCATGAATTGGTCCAAACTGGGCTGGTTAGAGGCTCCCTCCACCATGAATTGGTCCAAACTGGGCTGGTTAGAGGCTCCCTCCACCATGAATTGGTCCAAACTGGGGTTTTTAGAGGCTCCCTCCACCATGAATTTGCCCAAACTGGGCTGGTTAGAGGCTCCCTCCACCATGAATTGGTCCAAACTGGGGTTTTTAGAGGCTCCCTCCACCATGAATTTGCCCAAACTGGGCTGGTTAGAGGCTCCCTCCACCATGAATTGGTCCAAACTGGGCTGGTTAGAGGCTCCCTCCACCATGAATTGGTCCAAACTGGGGTTTTTAGAGGCTCCCTCCACCATGAATTTGCCCAAACTGGGGTTTTTAGAGGCTCCCTCCACCATGAATTTGCCCAAACTGGGCTGGTTAGAGGCTCCCTCCACCTTGAATTGGTCCAAACTGGGCTTGTTAGAGGCTCCCTCCACCATGAATTTGCCCAAACTGGGCTGGTTAGAGGCTCCCTCCACCATGAATTGGCCCAACCTGGGCTGGTTAGAGGCTCCCTCCACCATGAATTGGTCCAAACTGGGGTTTTTAGAGGCTCCCTCCACCATGAATTTGCCCAAACTGGGCTAGTTAGAGGCTCCCTCCACCATGAATTGGTCCAAACTGGGGCTTTTAGAGGCTCCCTCCACCATGAATTTGCCCAAACTGGGCTGGTTAGAGGCTCCCTCCACCATGAATTGGCCCAAACTGGGCTGGTTAGAGGCTCCCTCCACCATGAATTTGCCCAACCTGGGCTGGTTAGAGGCTCCCTCCACCATGAATTGGTCCAAACTGGGGTTTTTAGAGGCTCCCTCCACCATGAATTTGCCCAAACTGGGCTGGTTAGAGGCTCCCTCCACCATGAATTTGCCCATACTGGGGTTTTTAGAGGCTCCCTCCACCATGAATTTGCCCAAACTGGGGTTTTTAGAGGCTCCCTCCACCATGAATTGGTCCAAACTGGGCTGGTTAGAGGCTCCCTCCACCATGAATTTGCCCAAACTGGGCTGGTTAGAGGCTCCCTCCACCATGAATTTGCCCAAACTGGGCTGGTTAGAGGCTCCCTCCACCATGAATTGGTCCAAACTGGGGTTTTTAGAGGCTCCCTCCACCATGAATTTGCCCAAACTGGGCTGGTTAGAGGCTCCCTCCACCATGAATTGGTCCAAACTGGGGTTTTTAGAGGCTCCCTCCACCATGAATTGGTCCAAACTGGGGTTTTTAGAGGCTCCCTCCACCATGAATTTGCCCAAACTGGGTTTTTTAGAGGCTCCCTCCACCATGAATTGGTCCAAACTGGGGTTTTTAGAGGCTCCCTCCACCATGAATTGGTCCAAACTGGGCTGGTTAGAGGCTCCCTCCACCATGAATTGGTCCAAACTGGGGTTTTTAGAGGCTCCCTCCACCATGAATTGGTCCAAACTGGGGTTTTTAGAGGCTCCCTCCACCATGAATTGGTCCAAACTGGGGTTTTTAGAGGCTCCCTCCACCATGAATTTGCCCAAACTGGGCTGGTTAGAGGATCCCTCCACCATGAATTGGTCCAAACTGGGCTGGTTAGAGGCTCCCTCCACCATGAATTGGTCCAAACTGGGCTGGTTAGAGGCTCCCTCCACCATGAATTTGCCCAAACTGGGCTGGTTAGAAGCTCCCTCCACCATGAATTTGCCCAAACTGGGCTGGTTAGAGCCTCCCTCCACCATGAATTGGTTTAAACTGGGGTTTTTAGAGGCTCCCTCCACCATGAATTTGCCCAAACTGGGCTGGTTAGAGGCTACCTCCACCATGAATTTGCCCAAACTGGGCTGGTTAGAGGCTCCCTCCACCATGAATTGGTCCAAACTGGGGTTTTTAGAGGCTCCCTCCACCATGAATTTGCCCAAATTGGGCTGGTTAGAGGCTCCCTCCACCATGAATTGGTCCAAAATGGGGCTTTTAGAGGCTCCCTCCACCATGAATTTGCCCAAACTGGGGTTATTAGAGGCTCCCTCCACCATGAATTTGCCCAAACTGGGCTGATTAGAGGCTCCCTCCACCATGAATTGGTCCAAACTGGGGTTTTTAGAGGCTCCCTCCACCATGAATTTGCCCAAACTGGGGTTTTTAGAGGCTCCCTCCACCATGAATTTGCCCAAACTGGGCTGGTTAGAGGCTCCCTCCACCATGAATTTGCCCAAACTGGGCTGCTTAGAGGCTCCCTCCACCATGAATTGGTCCAAACTGGGGTTTTTAGAGGCTCCCTCCACCATGAATTTGCCCAAACTGAGGTTTTTAGAGGCTCCCTCCACCATGAATTTGCCCAAACTGGGCTGGTTAGAGGCTCCCTCCACCATGAATTGGTCCAAACTGGGGTTTTTAGAGGCTCCCTCCACCATGAATTTGCCCAAACTGGGCTGGTTAGAGGCTCCCTGCACCATGAATTGGTCCAAACTGGGGTTTTTGAGGCTCCCTCCACCATGAATTTGCCCAAACTGGGGGTTTTAGAGGCTCCCTCCACCATGAATTAGCCCAAACTGGGCTGGTTAAAGGCTCCCTCCACCATGAATTGGTCCAAACTGGGCTGGTTAGAGGCTCCCTCCACCATGAATTGGTCCAAACTGGGGTTTTTAGAGGCTCCCTCCACCATGAATTGGTCCAAACTGGGGTTTTTAGAGGCTCCCTCCACCATGAATTGGTCCAAACTGGGGTTTTTAGAGGCTCCCTCCACCATGAATTTGCCCAAACTGGGCTGGTTAGAGGCTCCCTCCACCATGAATTGGTCCAAACTGGGCTGGTTAGAGGCTCCCTCCACCATGAATTTGCCCAAACTGGGCTGTTTAGAGGCTCCCTCCACCATGAATTGGTCCAAACTGGGGTTTTTAGAGGCTCCCTTCACCATGAATTTGCCCAAACTGGGCTGGTTAGAGGCTCCCTCCACCATGATTTTGCCCAAACTGGGGTTTTTAGAGGCTCCCTCCACCATGAATTTACCCAAACTGGGGTTTTTAGAGGCTCCCTCCACCATGAATTGGTCCAAACTGGGCTGGTTAGAGGCTCCCTCCACCATGAATTGGTCCAAACTGGGCTGGTTAGAGGCTCCCTCCACCATGAATTGGTCCAAACTGGGGTTTTTAGAGGCTCCCTCCACCATGAATTTGCCCAAACTGGGCTGGTTAGAGGCTCCCTCCACCATGAATTGGTCCAAACTGGGGTTTTTAGAGGCTCCCTCCACCATGAATTTGCCCAAACTGGGCTGGTTAGAGGCTCCCTCCACCATGAATTGGTCCAAACTGGGCTCGTTAGAGGCTCCCTCCACCATGAATTGGTCCAAACTGGGGTTTTTAGAGGCTCCCTCCACCATGAATTTGCCCAAACTGGGGTTTTTAGAGGCTCCCTCCACCATGAATTTGCCCAAACTGGGCTGGTTAGAGGCTCCCTCCACCTTGAATTGGTCCAAACTGGGCTTGTTAGAGGCTCCCTCCACCATGAATTTGCCCAAACTGGGCTGGTTAGAGGCTCCCTCCACCATGATTTGGCCCAACCTGGGCTGGTTAGAGCCTCCCTCCACCATGAATTGGTCCAAACTGGGGTTATTAGAGGCTCCCTCCACCATGAATTTGCCCAAACTGGGCTGGTTAGAGGCTCCCTCCACCATGAATTGGTCCAAACTGGGGCTTTTAGAGGCTCCCTCCACCATGAATTTGCCCAAACTGGGCTGGTTAGAGGCTCCCTCCACCATGAATTGGCCCAAACTGGGCTGGTTAGAGGCTCCCTCCACCATGAATTTGCCCAACCTGGGCTGGTTAGAGGCTCCCTCCACCATGAATTGGTCCAAACTGGGGTTTTTAGAGGCTCCCTCCACCATGAATTTGCCCAAACTGGGCTGGTTAGAGGCTCCCTCCACCATGAATTGGTCCAAACTGGGCTGGTTAGAGGCTCCCTCCACCATGAATTGGTCCAAACTGGGGTTTTTAGAGGCTCCCTCCACCATGAATTTGCCCAAACTGGGCTGGTTAGAGGCTCCCTCCACCATGAATTGGTCCAAACTGGGGTTTTTAGAGGCTCCCTCCACCATGAATTGGTCCAAACTGGGGTTTTTAGAGGCTCCCTCCACCATGAATTTGCCCAAACTGGGTTTTTTAGAGGCTCCCTCCACCATGAATTGGTCCAAACTGGGGTTTTTAGAGGCTCCCTCCACCATGAATTGGTCCAAACTGGGCTGGTTAGAGGCTCCCTCCACCATGAATTGGTCCAAACTGGGGTTTTTAGAGGCTCCCTCCACCATGATTTGGTCCAAACTCGGGTTTTTAGAAGCTCCCTCCACCATGAATTGGTCCAAACTGGGGTTTTTAGAGGCTCCCTCCACCATGAATTTGCCCAAACTGGGCTGGTTAGAGGCTCCCTCCACCATGAATTGGTCCAAACTGGGCTGGTTAGAGGCTCCCTCCACCATGAATTGGTCCAAACTGGGCTGGTTAGAGGCTCCCTCCACCATGAATTTGCCCAAACTGGGCTGGTTAGAAGCTCCCTCCACCATGAATTTGCCCAAACTGGGCTGGTTAGAGCCTCCCTCCACCATGAATTGGTTTAAACTGGGGTTTTTAGAGGCTCCCTCCACCATGAATTTGCCCAAACTGGGCTGGTTAGAGGCTACCTCCACCATGAATTTGCCCAAACTGGGCTGGTTAGAGGCTCCCTCCACCATGAATTGGTCCAAACTGGGGTTTTTAGAGGCTCCCTCCACCATGAATTTGCCCAAATTGGGCTGGTTAGAGGCTCCCTCCACCATGAATTGGTCCAAAATGGGGCTTTTAGAGGCTCCCTCCACCATGAATTTGCCCAAACTGGGGTTATTAGAGGCTCCCTCCACCATGAATTTGCCCAAACTGGGCTGGTTAGAGGCTCCCTCCACCATGAATTGGTCCAAACTGGGGTTTTTAGAGGCTCCCTCCACCATGAATTTGCCCAAACTGGGGTTTTTAGAGGCTCCCTTCACCATGAATTTGCCCAAACTGGGCTGGTTAGAGGCTCCCTCCACCATGAATTTGCCCAAACTGGGGTTTTTAGAGGCTCCCTCCACCATGAATTTGCCCAAACTGGGGTTTTTAGAGGCTCCCTCCACCATGAATTGGTCCAAACTGGACTGGTTAGAGGCTCCCTCCACCATGAATTGGTCCAAACTGGGCTGGTTAGAGGCTGCCTCCACCATGAATTGGTCCAAACTGGGGTTTTTAGAGGCTCCCTCCACCATGAATTTGCCCAAACTGGGCTGGTTAGAGGCTCCCTGCACCATGAATTGGTCCAAACTGGGGTTTTTGAGGCTCCCTCCACCATGAATTTGCCCAAACTGGGGGTTTTAGAGGCTCCCTCCACCATGAATTAGCCCAAACTGGGCTGGTTAAAGGCTCCCTCCACCATGAATTGGTCCAAACTGGGCTGGTTAGAGGCTCCCTCCACCATGAATTGGTCCAAACTGGGGTTTTTAGAGGCTCCCTCCACCATGAATTGGTCCAAACTGGGGTTTTTAGAGGCTCCCTCCACCATGAATTGGTCCAAACTGGGGTTTTTAGAGGCTCCCTCCACCATGAATTTGCCCAAACTGGGCTGGTTAGAGGCTCCCTCCACCATGAATTGGTCCAAACTGGGCTGGTTAGAGGCTCCCTCCACCATGAATTTGCCCAAACTGGTCTGTTTAGAGGCTCCCTCCACCATGAATTGGTCCAAACTGGGGTTTTTAGAGGCTCCCTTCACCATGAATTTGCCCAAACTGGGCTGATTAGAGGCTCCCTCCACCATGAATTTGCCCAAACTGGGGTTTTTAGAGGCTCCCTCCACCATGAATTTGCCCAAACTGGGGTTTTTAGAGGCTCCCTCCACCATGAATTGGTCCAAACTGGGCTGGTTAGAGGCTCCCTCCACCATGAATTGGTCCAAACTGGGCTGGTTAGAGGCTCCCTCCACCATGAATTGGTCCAAACTGGGGTTTTTAGAGGCTCCCTCCACCTTGAATTTGCCCAAACTGGGCTGGTTAGAGGCTCCCTCCACCATGAATTGGTCCAAACTGGGTTTTTAGAGGCTCCCTCCACCATGAATTTGCCCAAACTGGGCTGGTTAGAGGCTCCCTCCACCATGAATTGGTCCAAACTGGGCTGGTTAGAGGCTCCCTCCACCATGAATTGGTCCAAACTGGGGTTTTTAGAGGCTCCCTCCACCATGAATTTGCCCAAACTGGGCTGGTTAGAGGCTCCCTCCACCATGAATTGGTCCAAACTGGGGCTTTTAGAGGCTCCCTCCACCATGAATTTGCCCAAACTGGGCTGGTTAGAGGCTCCCTCCACCATGAATTGGCCCAAACTGGGCTGGTTAGAGGCTCCCTCCACCATGAATTTGCCCAACCTGGGCTGGTTAGAGGCTCCCTCCACCATGAATTGGTCCAAACTGGGGTTTTTAGAGGCTCCCTCCACCATGAATTTGCCCAACCTGGGCTGGTTAGAGGCTCCCTCCACCATGAATTGGTCCAAACTGGGGTTTTTAGAGGCTCCCTCCACCATGAATTTGCCCAAACTGGGCTGGTTAGAGGCTCCCTCCACCATGAATTTGCCCATACTGGGGTTTTTAGAGGCTCCCTCCACCATGAATTTGCCCAAACTGGGGTTTTTAGAGGCTCCCTCCACCATGAATTTGCCCAAGCTGGGCTGGTTAGAGGCTCCCTCCACCATGAATTGGTCCAAACTGGGATTTTAGAGGCTCCCTCCACCATGAATTGTCCAAACTGGAGTTTTTAGAGGCTCCCTCCACCATGAATTTGCCCAAACTGGGTTTTTTAGAGGCTCCCTCCACCATGAATTGGTCCAAACTGGGGTTTTTAGAGGCTCCCTCCACCATGAATTTGCCCAAACTGGGCTGGTTAGAGGCTCCCTCCACCATGAATTGGTCCAAACTGGGGTTTTTAGAGGCTCCCTCCACATGAATTGGTCCAAACTGGGGTTTTTAGAGGCTCCCTCCACCATGAATTTGCCCAAACTGGGATTTTTAGAGGCTCCCTCCACCATGAATTGGTCCAAACTGGGGTTTTTAGAGGCTCCCTCCACCATGAATTGGTCAAAACTGGGGTTTTTAGAGGCTCCCTCCACCATGAATTGTGCCCAAACTGGGCTGGTTAGAGGCTCCCTCCACCATGAATTGGTCCAAACTGGGGTTTTTAGAGGCTCCCTCCACCATGAATTGGTCCAAACTGGGGTTTTTAAAGGCTCCCTCCACCATGAATTTGCCCAAACTGGGCTGGTTAGAGGCTCCCTCCACCATGAATTGGTCCAAACTGGGCTGGTTAGAGGCTCCCTCCACCATGAATTGGTCCAAACTGGGCTGGTTAGAGGCTCCCTCCACCATGAATTTGCCCAAACTGGGCTGGTTAGAGGCTCCCTCCACCATGAATTTGCCCAACCTGGGCTGGTTAGAGGCTCCCTCCACCATGAATTGGTCCAAACTGGGGTTTTTAGAGGCTCCCTCCACCATGAATTTGCCAAACTGGGCTGGTTAGAAGCTACCCTCCACCATGAATTTGCCCAAACTGGGCTGGTTAGAGGCTCCCTCCACCATGAATTGGTCCAAACTGGGGTTTTTAGAGGCTCCCTCCACCATGAATTTGCCCAAACTGGGCTGGTTAGAGGCTCCCTCCACCATGAATTGGTCCAAACTGGGGTTTTTAGAGGCTCCCTCCACCATGAATTTGCCCAAACTGGGCTGGTTAGAGGCTCCCTCCACCATGAATTGATCCAAACTGGGCTGGTTAGGAGGCTCCCTCCACCATGAATTGGTCCAAACTGGGGTTTTTAGAGGCTCCCTCCACCATGAATTTGCCCAAACTGGGGTTTTTAGAGGCTCCCTCCACCATGAATTTGCCCAAACTGGCTGGTTAGAGGCTCCCTCCACCATGAATTGGTCCCAAACTGGGCTGGTTAGAGGCTCACTCCACCATGAATTGGTCCAAACTGGGGTTTTTAGAGGCTCCCTCCACCATGAATTTGCCCAAACTGGGCTGGTTAGAGGCTCCCTCCACCATGAATTGGTCCAAACTGGGGCTTTTAGAGGCTCCCTCCACCATGAATTTGCCCAAACTGGGGTTTTTAGAGGCTCCCCTCCACCATGAATTTGCCCAAACTGGGCTGGTTAGAGGCTCCCTCCACCATGAATTGGTCCAAACTGGGGTTTTTAGAGGCTCCCTCCACCATGAATTTGCCCAAACTGGGGTTTTTAGAAGCTCCCTCCACCATGAATTTGTCCAAACTGGGCTGGTTAGAGGCTCCCTCCACCATGAATTGGTCCAAACTGTGCTGGTTAGAGGCTCCCTCCACGATGAATTGGTCCAAACTGGGCTGGTTAGAGGCTCCCTCCACCATGAATTGGTCCAAACTGGGCTGGTTAGAGGCTCCCTCCACCATGAATTGGTCCAAACTGGGGTTTTTAGAGGCTCCCTCCATCATGAATTTGCCCAAACTGGGCTGGTTAGAGGCTCCCTCCACCATGAATTGGTCCAAACTGGGGTTTTTAGAGGCTCCCTCCACCATGAATTTGCCCAAACTAGGCTGGTTAGAGGCTCCCTCCACCATGAATTGGTCCAAACTGGGCTGGTTAGAGGCTCCCTCCACCATGAATTGGTCCAAACTGGGCTTGTTAGAGGCTCCCTCCACCATGAATTTGCCCAAACTGGGCTGGTTAGAGGCTCCCTCCACCATGAATTTGCCCAACCTGGGCTGGTTAGAGGCTCCCTCCACCATGAATTGGTCCAAACTGGGGTTTTTAGAGGCTTCCTCCACCATGAATTTGCCCAAACTGGGCTGGTTAGAGGCTCCCTCCACCATGAATTGGTCCCAAACTGGGTTTTTAGAGGCTCCCTCCACCATGAATTGGTCCAAACTGGGTTTTTAGAGGCTCCCTCCACCATGAATTTGCCCAAACTGGGTTTTTTAGAGGCTCCCTTCACCATGAATTGGTCCAAACTGGGGTTTTTAGAGGCTCCCTCCACCATGAATTGGTCCAAACTGGGGTTTTTAGAGGCTCCCTCCACCATGAATTTGCCCAAACTGGGCTGGTTAGAGGCTCCCTCCACCATGAATTGGTCCAAACTGGGCTGGTTAGAGGCTCCCTCCACCATGAATTGGTCCAAACTGGGGTTTTTAGAGGCTCCCTCCACCATGAATTTGCCCAAACTGGGGTTTTTAGAGGCTCCCTCCACCATGAATTTGCCCAAACTGGGCTGGTTAGAGGCTCCCTCCACCTTGAATTGGTCCAAAACTGGGCTTGTTAGAGGCTCCCTCCACCATGAATTTGCCCAAACTGGGCTGGTTAGAGGCTCCCTCCACCATGAATTGGCCCAACCTGGGCTGGTTAGAGGCTCCCTCCACCATGAATTGGTCCAAACTGGGGTTTTTAGAGGCTCCCTCCACCATGAATTTGCCCAAACTGGGCTAGTTAGAGGCTCCCCTCCACCATGAATTGGCCCAAACTGGGCTGGTTAGAGGCTCCCTCCACCATGAATTTGCCCAACCTGGGCTGGTTAGCGGCTCCCTCCACCATGAATTGGTCCAAACTGGGGTTTTTAGAGGCTCCCTCCACCATGAATTTGCCAAACTGGGCTGGCTAGAGGCTCCCTCCACCATGAATTGGTCCAAACTGGGGTTTTTAGAGGCTCCCTCCACCATGAATTGGTCCAAACTGGGGTTTTTAGAGGCTCCCTCCACCATGAATTTGCCCAAACTGGGTATTTTAGAGGCTCCCTCCACCATGAATTGGTCCAAACTGGGGTTTTTAGAGGCTCCCTCCACCATGAATTGGTCCAAACTGGGGTTTTTAGAGGCTCCCCTCCACCATGAATTTGCCCAAACTGGGCTGGTTAGAGGCTCCCTCCACCATGAATTGGTCCAAACTGGGTTTTTAGAGGCTCCTTCCACCATGAATTGGTCCAAACTGGGGTTTTTAGAGGCTCCCTCCACCATGAATTTGCCCAAACTGGGCTGGTTAGAGGCTCCCTCCACCATGAATTGGTCCAAACTGGGCTGGTTAGAGGCTCCCTCCACCATGAATTGGTCCAAACTGGGCTGGTTAGAGGCTCCCTCCACCATGAATTTGCCCAAACTGGGCTGGTTAGAGGCTCCCTCCACCATGAATTTGCCCAAACTGGGCTGGTTAGAGGCTCCCCTCCACCATGAATTGGTCCAAACTGGGGTTTTTAGAGGCTCCCTCCACCATGAATTTGCCCAAACTGGGCTGGTTAGAAGCTACCTCCACCATGAATTTGCCCAAACTGGGCTGGTTAGAGGCTCCCTCCACCATGAATTGGTCCAAACTGGGGTTTTAGAGGCTCCCTCCACCATGAATTTGCCCAAACTGGGGTTTTTAGAGGCTCCCTCCACCATGAATTTGCCCAAACTGGGCTGGTTAGAGGCTCCCTCCACCATGAATTGGTCCAAACTGGGGTTTTTAGAGGCTCCCTCCACCATGAATTTGCCCAAACTGGGCTGGTTAGAGGCTCCCTGCACCATGAATTGGTCCAAACTGGGGTTTTTGAGGCTCCCTCCACCATGAATTTGCCCAAACTGGGGGTTTTAGAGGCTCCCTCCACCATGAATTAGCCCAAACTGGGCTGGTTAAAGGCTCCCTCCACCATGAATTGGTCCAAACTGGGCTGGTTAGAGGCTCCCTCCACCATGAATTGGTCCAAACTGGGGTTTTTAGAGGCTCCTCCACCATGAATTGGTCCAAACTGGGGTTTTTAGAGGCCTCCCTCCACCATGAATTTGCCAAACTGGGCTGGTTAGAGGCTCCCTCCACCATGAATTGGTCCAAACTGGGCTGGTTAGAGGCTCCCTCCACCGTGAATTTGCCCAAACTGGGCTGTTTAGAGGCTCCCTCCACCATGAATTGGTCCAAACTGGGGTTTTTAGAGGCTCCCTTCACCATGAATTTGCCCAAACTGGGCTGGTTAGAGGCTCCCTCCACCATGATTTGCCCAAACTGGGGTTTTTAGAGGCTCCCTCCACCATGAATTTGCCCAAACTGGGGTTTTTAGAGGCTCCCTCCACCATGAATTGGTCCAAACTGGGCTGGTTAGAGGCTCCCTCCACCATGAATTGGTCCAAACTGGGCTGGTTAGAGGCTCCCTCCACCATGAATTGGTCCAAACTGGGGTTTTTAGAGGCTCCCTCCACCATGAATTTGCCCAAACTGGGCTGGTTAGAGGCTCCCTCCACCATGAATTGGTCCAAACTGGGGTTTTTAGAGGCTCCCTCCACCATGAATTTGCCCAAACTGGGCTGGTTAGAGGCTCCCCTCCACCATGAATTGGTCCAAACTGGGCTGGTTAGAGGCTCCCCTCCACCATGAATTGGTCCAAACTGGGTTTTTAGAGGCTCCCTCCACCATGAATTTGCCCAAACTGGGGTTTTTAGAGGCTCCCTCCACATGAATTTGCCCAAACTGGGCTGGTTAGAGGCTCCCTCCACCTTGAATTGGTCCAAACTGGGCTTGTTAGAGGCTCCCTCCACCATGAATTTGCCCAAACTGGGCTGGTTAGAGGCTCCCTCCACCATGAATTGGCCCAACCTGGGCTGGTTAGAGGCTCCCTCCACCATGAATTGGTCCAAACTGGGTTTTTAGAGGCTCCCTCCACCATGAATTTGCCCAAACTGGGCTAGTTAGAGGCTCCCTCCACCATGAATTGGTCCAAACTGGGGCTTTTAGAGGCTCCCTCCACCATGAATTTGCCCAAACTGGGCTGGTTAGAGGCTCCCTCCACCATGAATTGGCCCAAACTGGGCTGGTTAGAGGCTCCCTCCACCATGAATTTGCCCAACCTGGGCTGGTTAGAGGCTCCCTCCACCATGAATTGGTCCAAACTGGGGTTTTTAGAGGCTCCCTCCACCATGAATTTGCCCAAACTGGGCTGGTTAGAGGCTCCCTCCACCATGAATTTGCCCATACTGGGGTTTTTAGAGGCTCCCTCCACCATGAATTTGCCCAAACTGGGGTTTTTAGAGGCTCCCTCCACCATGAATTGGTCCCAAACTGGGCTGGTTAGAGGCTCCCTCCACCATGAATTGGTCCAAACTGGGCTGGTTAGAGGCTCCCTCCACCATGAATTTGCCCAAACTGGGCTGGTTAGAGGCTCCCTCCACCATGAATTTGCCCAAACTGGGCTGGTTAGAGGCTCCCTCCACCATGAATTGGTCCAAACTGGGGTTTTTAGAGGCTCCCTCCACCATGAATTTGCCCAAACTGGGTTTTTTAGAGGCTCCCCTCCACCATGAATTGGTCCAAACTGGGGTTTTAGAGGCTCCCTCCACCATGAATTGGTCAAACTGGGGTTTTTAGAGGCTCCCTCCACCATGAATTTGCCCAAACTGGGCTGGTTAGAGGCTCCCTCCACCATGAATTGGTCCAAACTGGGGTTTTTAGAGGCTCCCTCCACCATGAATTGGTCCAAACTGGGGTTTTTAAAGGCTCCCTCCACCATGAATTTGCCCAAACTGGGCTGGTTAGAGGCTCCCTCCACCATGAATTGGTCCCAAACTGGGCTGGTTAGAGGCTCCCTCCACCATGAATTGGTCCAAACTGGGCTGGTTAGAGGCTCCCTCCACCATGAATTTGCCCAAACTGGGCTGGTTAGAGGCTCCCTCCACCATGAATTTGCCCAAACTGGGCTGGTTAGAGGCTCCCTCCACCATGAATTGGTCCAAACTGGGGTTTTTAGAGGCTCCCTCCACCATGAATTTGCCCAAACTGGGCTGGTTAGAAGCTACCCTCCACCATGAATTTGCCCAAACTGGGCTGGTTAGAGGCTCCCTCCACCATGAATTGGTCCAAACTGGGGTTTTAGAGGCTCCCTCCACCATGAATTTGCCCAAACTGGGCTGGTTAGAGGCTCCCTCCACCTTGAATTGGTCCAAACTGGGCTTGTTAGAGGCTCCCTCCACCATGAATTGGTCCAAACTGGGCTGGTTAGAGGCTCCCCTCCACCATGAATTGGTCCAAACTGGGGTTTTTAGAGGCTCCCTCCACCATGAATTGGTCCAAACTGGGGTTTTTAGAGGCTCCCTCCACCATGAATTTTGCCCAAACTGGGATTTTTAGAGGCTCCCTCCACCATGAATTGGTCCAAACTGGGGTTTTAGAGGCTCCCTCCACCATGAATTGGTCAAAACTGGGTTTTTTAGAGGCTCCCTCCACCATGAATTTGCCCAAACTGGGCTGGTTAGAGGCTCCCTCCACCATGAATTGGTCCAAACTGGGGTTTTTAGAGGCTCCCTCCACCATGAATTGGTCCAAACTGGGTTTTTAAAGGCTCCCTCCACCATGAATTTGCCCAAACTGGGCTGGTTAGAGGCTCCCTCCACCATGAATTGGTCCAAACTGGGCTGGTTAGAGGCTCCCTCCACCATGAATTGGTCCAAACTGGGCTGGTTAGAGGCTCCCTCCACCATGAATTTGCCCAAACTGGGCTGGTTAGAGGCTCCCTCCACCATGAATTTGCCCAACCTGGGCTGGTTAGAGGCTCCCTCCACCATGAATTGGTCCAAACTGGGGTTTTTAGAGGCTCCCTCCACCATGAATTTGCCCAAACTGGGCTGGTTAGAAGCTACCTCCACCATGAATTTGCCCAAACTGGGCTGGTTAGAGGCTCCCTCCACCATGAATTGGTCCAAACTGGGGTTTTTAGAGGCTCCCTCCACCATGAATTTGCCCAAACTGGGCTGGTTAGAGGCTCCCTCCACCATGAATTGGTCCAAACTGGGGTTTTTAGAGGCTCCCTCCACCATGAATTTGCCCAAACTGGGCTGGTTAGAGGCTCCCTCCACCATGAATTGATCCAAACTGGGCTGGTTAGAGGCTCCCTCCACCATGAATTGGTCCAAACTGGGGTTTTTAGAGGCTCCCTCCACCATGAATTTGCCCAAACTGGGGTTTTTAGAGGCTCCCTCCACCATGAATTTGCCCAAACTGGGCTGGTTAGAGGCTCCCTCCACCATGAATTGGTCCAAACTGGGCTGGTTAGAGGCTCACTCCACCATGAATTGGTCCAAACTGGGGTTTTTAGAGGCTCCCTCCACCATGAATTTGCCCAAACTGGGCTGGTTAGAGGCTCCCTCCACCATGAATTGGTCCAAACTGGGGCTTTTAGAGGCTCCCTCCACCATGAATTTGCCCAAACTGGGGTTTTTAGAGGCTCCCTCCACCATGAATTTGCCCAAACTGGGCTGGTTAGAGGCTCCCTCCACCATGAATTGGTCCAAACTGGGCTGGTTAGAGGCTCCCTCCACCATGAATTGGTCCAAACTGGGGTTTTTTAGAGGCTCCCTCCACCATGAATTTGCCCAAACTGGGGTTTTTAGAGGCTCCCTCCACCATGAATTGGTCCAAACTGGGGTTTTTAGAGGCTCCCTCCACCATGAATTTGCCCAAACTGGGGTTTTTAGAAGCTCCCTCCACCATGAATTTGCCCAAACTGGGCTGGTTAGAGGCTCCCTCCACCATGAATTGGTCCAAACTGTGCTGGTTAGAGGCTCCCTCCACGATGAATTGGTCCAAACTGGGCTGGTTAGAGGCTCCCTCCACCATGAATTGGTCCAAACTGGGCTGGTTAGAGGCTCCCTCCACCATGAATTGGTCCAAACTGGGGTTTTTAGAGGCTCCCTCCATCATGAATTTGCCCAAACTGGGCTGGTTAGAGGCTCCCTCCACCATGAATTGGTCCAAACTGGGGTTTTTAGAGGCTCCCTCCACCATGAATTTGCCCAAACTAGGCTGGTTAGAGGCTCCCTCCACCATGAATTGGTCCAAACTGGGCTGGTTAGAGGCTCCCTCCACCATGAATTGGTCCAAACTGGGCTTGTTAGAGGCTCCCTCCACCATGAATTTGCCCAAACTGGGCTGGTTAGAGGCTCCCTCCACCATGAATTTGCCCAACCTGGGCTGGTTAGAGGCTCCCTCCACCATGAATTGGTCCAAACTGGGGTTTTTAGAGGCTTCCTCCACCATGAATTTGCCCAAACTGGGCTGGTTAGAGGCTCCCTCCACCATGAATTGGTCCAAACTGGGTTTTTAGAGGCTCCCTCCACCATGAATTGGTCCAAACTGGGGTTTTTAGAGGCTCCCTCCACCATGAATTTGCCCAAACTGGGTTTTTTAGAGGCTCCCTTCACCATGAATTGGTCCAAACTGGGGTTTTTAGAGGCTCCCTCCACCATGAATTGGTCCAAACTGGGGTTTTTAGAGGCTCCCTCCACCATGAATTTGCCCAAACTGGGCTGGTTAGAGGCTCCCTCCACCATGAATTGGTCCAAACTGGGCTGGTTAGAGGCTCCCTCCACCATGAATTGGTCCAAACTGGGGTTTTTAGAGGCTCCCTCCACCATGAATTTGCCCAAACTGGGGTTTTTAGAGGCTCCCTCCACCATGAATTTGCCCAAACTGGGCTGGTTAGAGGCTCCCTCCACCTTGAATTGGTCCAAACTGGGCTTGTTAGAGGCTCCCTCCACCATGAATTTGCCCAAACTGGGCTGGTTAGAGGCTCCCTCCACCATGAATTGGCCCAACCTGGGCTGGTTAGAGGCTCCCTCCACCATGAATTGGTCCAAACTGGGGTTTTTAGAGGCTCCCTCCACCATGAATTTGCCCAAACTGGGCTAGTTAGAGGCTCCCTCCACCATGAATTGGCCCAAACTGGGCTGGTTAGAGGCTCCCTCCACCATGAATTTGCCCAACCTGGGCTGGTTAGCGGCTCCCTCCACCATGAATTGGTCCAAACTGGGGTTTTTAGAGGCTCCCTCCACATGAATTTGCCCAAACTGGGCTGGCTAGAGGCTCCCTCCACCATGAATTGGTCCAAACTGGGGTTTTTAGAGGCTCCCTCCACCATGAATTGGTCCAAACTGGGGTTTTTAGAGGCTCCCTCCACCATGAATTTGCCCAAACTGGGTATTTTAGAGGCTCCCTCCACCATGAATTGGTCCAAACTGGGGTTTTTAGAGGCTCCCTCCACCATGAATTGGTCCAAACTGGGGTTTTTAGAGGCTCCCTCCACCATGAATTTGCCCAAACTGGGCTGGTTAGAGGCTCCCTCCACCATGAATTGGTCCAAACTGGGGTTTTTAGAGGCTCCTTCCACCATGAATTGGTCCAAACTGGGGTTTTTAGAGGCTCCCTCCACCATGAATTTGCCCAAACTGGGCTGGTTAGAGGCTCCCTCCACCATGAATTGGTCCAAACTGGGCTGGTTAGAGGCTCCCTCCACCATGAATTGGTCCAAACTGGGCTGGTTAGAGGCTCCCTCCACCATGAATTTGCCCAAACTGGGCTGGTTAGAGGCTCCCTCCACCATGAATTTGCCCAAACTGGGCTGGTTAGAGGCTCCCTCCACCATGAATTGGTCCAAACTGGGGTTTTTAGAGGCTCCCTCCACCATGAATTTGCCCAAACTGGGCTGGTTAGAAGCTACCTCCACCATGAATTTGCCCAAACTGGGCTGGTTAGAGGCTCCCTCCACCATGAATTGGTCCAAACTGGGGTTTTTAGAGGCTCCCTCCACCATGAATTTGCCCAAACTGGGGTTTTTAGAGGCTCCCTCCACCATGAATTTGCCCAAACTGGGCTGGTTAGAGGCTCCCTCCACCATGAATTGGTCCAAACTGGGGTTTTTAGAGGCTCCCTCCACCATGAATTTGCCCAAACTGGGCTGGTTAGAGGCTCCCTGCACCATGAATTGGTCCAAACTGGGGTTTTTGAGGCTCCCTCCACCATGAATTTGCCCAAACTGGGGGTTTTAGAGGCTCCCTCCACCATGAATTAGCCCAAACTGGGCTGGTTAAAGGCTCCCTCCACCATGAATTGGTCCAAACTGGGCTGGTTAGAGGCTCCCTCCACCATGAATTGGTCCAAACTGGGGTTTTTAGAGGCTCCCTCCACCATGAATTGGTCCAAACTGGGGTTTTTAGAGGCTCCCTCCACCATGAATTTGCCCAAACTGGGCTGGTTAGAGGCTCCCTCCACCATGAATTGGTCCAAACTGGGCTGGTTAGAGGCTCCCTCCACCGTGAATTTGCCCAAACTGGGCTGTTTAGAGGCTCCCTCCACCATGAATTGGTCCAAACTGGGGTTTTTAGAGGCTCCCTTCACCATGAATTTGCCCAAACTGGGCTGGTTAGAGGCTCCCTCCACCATGAATTTGCCCAAACTGGGGTTTTTAGAGGCTCCCTCCACCATGAATTTGCCCAAACTGGGGTTTTTAGAGGCTCCCTCCACCATGAATTGGTCCAAACTGGGCTGGTTAGAGGCTCCCTCCACCATGAATTGGTCCAAACTGGGCTGGTTAGAGGCTCCCTCCACCATGAATTGGTCCAAACTGGGGTTTTTAGAGGCTCCCTCCACCATGAATTTGCCCAAACTGGGCTGGTTAGAGGCTCCCTCCACCTTGAATTGGTCCAAACTGGGCTTGTTAGAGGCTCCCTCCACCATGAATTTGCCCAAACTGGGCTGGTTAGAGGCTCCCTCCACCATGAATTGGCCCAACCTGGGCTGGTTAGAGGCTCCCTCCACCATGAATTGGTCCAAACTGGGGTTTTTAGAGGCTCCCTCCACCATGAATTTGCCCAAACTGGGCTAGTTAGAGGCTCCCTCCACCATGAATTGGTCCAAACTGGGGCTTTTAGAGGCTCCCTCCACCATGAATTTGCCCAAACTGGGCTGGTTAGAGGCTCCCTCCACCATGAATTGGCCCAAACTGGGCTGGTTAGAGGCTCCCTCCACCATGAATTTGCCCAACCTGGGCTGGTTAGAGGCTCCCTCCACCATGAATTGGTCCAAACTGGGGTTTTTAGAGGCTCCCTCCACCATGAATTTGCCCAAACTGGGCTGGTTAGAGGCTCCCTCCACCATGAATTTGCCCATACTGGGGTTTTTAGAGGCTCCCTCCACCATGAATTTGCCCAAACTGGGGTTTTTAGAGGCTCCCTCCACCATGAATTGGTCCAAACTGGGCTGGTTAGAGGCTCCCTCCACCATGAATTGGTCCAAACTGGGCTGGTTAGAGGCTCCCTCCACCATGAATTTGCCCAAACTGGGCTGGTTAGAGGCTCCCTCCACCATGAATTTGCCCAAACTGGGCTGGTTAGAGGCTCCCTCCACCATGAATTGGTCCAAACTGGGGTTTTTAGAGGCTCCCTCCACCATGAATTTGCCCAAACTGGGTTTTTTAGAGGCTCCCTCCACCATGAATTGGTCCAAACTGGGGTTTTTAGAGGCTCCCTCCACCATGAATTGGTCAAAACTGGGGTTTTTAGAGGCTCCCTCCACCATGAATTTGCCCAAACTGGGCTGGTTAGAGGCTCCCTCCACCATGAATTGGTCCAAACTGGGGTTTTTAGAGGCTCCCTCCACCATGAATTGGTCCAAACTGGGGTTTTTAAAGGCTCCCTCCACCATGAATTTGCCCAAACTGGGCTGGTTAGAGGCTCCCTCCACCATGAATTGGTCCAAACTGGGCTGGTTAGAGGCTCCCTCCACCATGAATTGGTCCAAACTGGGCTGGTTAGAGGCTCCCTCCACCATGAATTTGCCCAAACTGGGCTGGTTAGAGGCTCCCTCCACCATGAATTTGCCCAAACTGGGCTGGTTAGAGGCTCCCTCCACCATGAATTGGTCCAAACTGGGGTTTTTAGAGGCTCCCTCCACCATGAATTTGCCCAAACTGGGCTGGTTAGAAGCTACCTCCACCATGAATTTGCCCAAACTGGGCTGGTTAGAGGCTCCCTCCACCATGAATTGGTCCAAACTGGGGTTTTTAGAGGCTCCCTCCACCATGAATTTGCCCAAACTGGGCTGGTTAGAGGCTCCCTCCACCTTGAATTGGTCCAAACTGGGCTTGTTAGAGGCTCCCTCCACCATGAATTGGTCCAAACTGGGCTGGTTAGAGGCTCCCTCCACCATGAATTGGTCCAAACTGGGGTTTTTAGAGGCTCCCTCCACCATGAATTTGCCCAAACTGGGCTGGTTAGAGGCTCCCTCCACCTTGAATTGGTCCAAACTGGGCTTGTTAGAGGCTCCCTCCACCATGAATTTGCCCAAACTGGGCTGGTTAGAGGCTCCCTCCACCATGAATTGGCCCAACCTGGGCTGGTTAGAGGCTCCCTCCACCATGAATTGGTCCAAACTGGGGTTTTTAGAGGCTCCCTCCACCATGAATTTGCCCAAACTGGGCTGGTTAGAGGCTCCCTCCACCATGAATTGGTCCAAACTGGGGTTTTTAGAGGCTCCCTCCACCATGAATTGGTCCAAACTGGGGTTTTTAGAGGCTCCCTCCACCATGAATTTGCCCAAACTGGGTTTTTTAGAGGCTCCCTCCACCATGAATTTGCCCAAACTGGGCTGGTTAGAGGCTCCCTCCACCATGAATTGGCCCAACCTGGGCTGGTTAGAGGCTCCCTCCACCATGAATTGGTCCAAACTGGGGTTTTTAGAGGCTCCCTCCACCATGAATTTGCCCAAACTGGGCTGGTTAGAGGCTCCCTCCACCATGAATTGGTCCAAACTGGGGTTTTTAGAGGCTCCCTCCACCATGAATTGGTCCAAACTGGGGTTTTTAGAGGCTCCCTCCACCATGAATTTGCCCAAACTGGGTTTTTTAGAGGCTCCCTCCACCATGAATTGGTCCAAACTGGGGTTTTTAGAGGCTCCCTCCACCATGAATTGGTCCAAACTGGGCTGGTTAGAGGCTCCCTCCACCATGAATTGGTCCAAACTGGGTTTTTTAGAGGCTCCCTCCACCATGAATTGGTCCAAACTGGGGTTTTTAGAGGCTCCCTCCACCATGAATTGGTCCAAACTGGGCTGGTTAGAGGCTCCCTCCACCATGAATTGGTCCAAACTGGGCTGGTTAGAGGCTCCCTCCACCATGAATTTGCCCAAACTGGGCTGGTTAGAAGCTCCCTCCACCATGAATTTGCCCAAACTGGGCTGGTTAGAGCCTCCCTCCACCATGAATTGGTTTAAACTGGGGTTTTTAGAGGCTCCCTCCACCATGAATTTGCCCAAACTGGGCTGGTTAGAGGCTACCTCCACCATGAATTTGCCCAAACTGGGCTGGTTAGAGGCTCCCTCCACCATGAATTGGTCCAAACTGGGGTTTTTAGAGGCTCCCTCCACCATGAATTTGCCCAAATTGGGCTGGTTAGAGGCTCCCTCCACCATGAATTGGTCCAAAATGGGGCTTTTAGAGGCTCCCTCCACCATGAATTTGCCCAAACTGGGGTTATTAGAGGCTCCCTCCACCATGAATTTGCCCAAACTGGGCTGATTAGAGGCTCCCTCCACCATGAATTGGTCCAAACTGGGGTTTTTAGAGGCTCCCTCCACCATGAATTTGCCCAAACTGGGGTTTTTAGAGGCTCCCTCCACCATGAATTTGCCCAAACTGGGCTGGTTAGAGGCTCCCTCCACCATGAATTTGCCCAAACTGGGCTGCTTAGAGGCTCCCTCCACCATGAATTGGTCCAAACTGGGGTTTTTAGAGGCTCCCTCCACCATGAATTTGCCCAAACTGGGGTTTTTAGAGGCTCCCTCCACCATGAATTTGCCCAAACTGGGCTGGTTAGAGGCTCCCTCCACCATGAATTGGTCCAAACTGGGGTTTTTAGAGGCTCCCTCCACCATGAATTTGCCCAAACTGGGCTGGTTAGAGGCTCCCTGCACCATGAATTGGTCCAAACTGGGGTTTTTGAGGCTCCCTCCACCATGAATTTGCCCAAACTGGGGGTTTTAGAGGCTCCCTCCACCATGAATTAGCCCAAACTGGGCTGGTTAAAGGCTCCCTCCACCATGAATTGGTCCAAACTGGGCTGGTTAGAGGCTCCCTCCACCATGAATTGGTCCAAACTGGGGTTTTTAGAGGCTCCCTCCACCATGAATTGGTCCAAACTGGGGTTTTTAGAGGCTCCCTCCACCATGAATTGGTCCAAACTGGGGTTTTTAGAGGCTCCCTCCACCATGAATTTGCCCAAACTGGGCTGGTTAGAGTCTCCCTCCACCATGAATTGGTCCAAACTGGGCTGGTTAGAGGCTCCCTCCACCATGAATTTGCCCAAACTGGGCTGTTTAGAGGCTCCCTCCACCATGAATTGGTCCAAACTGGGGTTTTTAGAGGCTCCCTTCACCATGAATTTGCCCAAACTGGGCTGGTTAGAGGCTCCCTCCACCATGATTTTGCCCAAACTGGGGTTTTTAGAGGCTCCCTCCACCATGAATTTACCCAAACTGGGGTTTTTAGAGGCTCCCTCCACCATGAATTGGTCCAAACTGGGCTGGTTAGAGGCTCCCTCCACCATGAATTGGTCCAAACTGGGCTGGTTAGAGGCTCCCTCCACCATGAATTGGTCCAAACTGGGGTTTTTAGAGGCTCCCTCCACCATGAATTTGCCCAAACTGGGCTGGTTAGAGGCTCCCTCCACCATGAATTGGTCCAAACTGGGGTTTTTAGAGGCTCCCTCCACCATGAATTTGCCCAAACTGGGCTGGTTAGAGGCTCCCTCCACCATGAATTGGTCCAAACTGGGCTCGTTAGAGGCTCCCTCCACCATGAATTGGTCCAAACTGGGGTTTTTAGAGGCTCCCTCCACCATGAATTTGCCCAAACTGGGGTTTTTAGAGGCTCCCTCCACCATGAATTTGCCCAAACTGGGCTGGTTAGAGGCTCCCTCCACCTTGAATTGGTCCAAACTGGGCTTGTTAGAGGCTCCCTCCACCATGAATTTGCCCAAACTGGGCTGGTTAGAGGCTCCCTCCACCATGATTTGGCCCAACCTGGGCTGGTTAGAGGCTCCCTCCACCATGAATTGGTCCAAACTGGGGTTATTAGAGGCTCCCCTCCACCATGAATTTGCCCAAACTGGGCTGGTTAGAGGCTCCCTCCACCATGAATTGGTCCAAACTGGGGCTTTTAGAGGCTCCCTCCACCATGAATTTGCCCAAACTGGGCTGGTTAGAGGCTCCCCCTCCACCATGAATTGGCCCAAACTGGGCTGGTTAGAGGCTCCCTCCACCATGAATTTGCCCAACCTGGGCTGGTTAGAGGCTCCCTCCACCATGAATTGGTCAAACTGGGGTTTTAGAGGCTCCCTCCACCATGAATTTGCCCAAACTGGGGCTGGTTAGAGGCTCCCTCCACCATGAATTGGTCCAAACTGGGCTGGTTAGAGGCTCCCTCCACCATGAATTGGTCCAAACTGGGGTTTTTAGAGGCTCCCTACCACCATGAATTTGCCCAAACTGGGCTGGTTAGAGGCTCCCTCCACCATGAATTGGTCCAAACTGGGGTTTTTAGAGGCTCCCTCCACCATGAATTGGTCCAAACTGGGGTTTTTAGAGGCTCCCTCCACCATGAATTTGCCCAAACTGGGTTTTTTAGAGGCTCCCTCCACCATGAATTGGTCCAAACTGGGGTTTTTAGAGGCTCCCTCCACCATGAATTGGTCCAAACTGGGCTGGTTAGAGGCTCCCTCCACCATGAATTGGTCCAAACTGGGGTTTTTAGAGGACTCCCTCCACCATGATTTGGTCCAAACTCGGGTTTTTAGAAGCTCCCTCCACCATGAATTGGTCCAAACTGGGGTTTTTAGAGGCTCCCTCCACCATGAATTTGCCCAAACTGGGCTGGTTAGAGGCTCCCTCCACCATGAATTGGTCCAAACTGGGGCTGGTTAGAGGCTCCCTCCACCATGAATTGGGTCCAAACTGGGCTGGTTAGAGGCTCCCTCCACCATGAATTTGCCAAACTGGGCTGGTTAGAAGCTCCCTCCACCATGAATTTGCCCAAACTGGGCTGGTTAGAGCCTCCCTCCACCATGAATTGGTTTAAACTGGGGTTTTTAGAGGCTCCCTCCACCATGAATTTGCCCAAACTGGGCTGGTTAGAGGCTACCCTCCACCATGAATTTGCCCAAACTGGCTGGTTAGAGGCTCCCTCCACCATGAATTGGTCCAAACTGGGTTTTTAGAGGCTCCCCTCCACCATGAATTTGCCCCAAATTGGGCTGGTTAGAGCTCCCTCCACCATGAATTGGTCCAAAATGGGGCTTTTAGAGGCTCCCTCCACCATGAATTTGCCCAAACTGGGGTTATTAGAGGCTCCCTCCACCATGAATTTGCCCAAACTGGGCTGGTTAGAGGCTCCCTCCACCATGAATTGGTCCAAACTGGGGTTTTTAGAGGCTCCCTCCACCATGAATTTGCCCAAACTGGGGTTTTTAGAGGCTCCCTTCACCATGAATTTGCCCAAACTGGGCTGGTTAGAGGCTCCCTCCACCATGAATTTGCCCAAACTGGGGTTTTTAGAGGCTCCCTCCACCATGAATTTGCCCAAACTGGGGTTTTTAGAGGCTCCCTCCACCATGAATTGGTCCAAACTGGGCTGGTTAGAGGCTCCCTCCACCATGAATTGGTCCAAACTGGGCTGGTTAGAGGCTGCCTCCACCATGAATTGGTCCAAACTGGGGTTTTTAGAGGCTCCCTCCACCATGAATTTGCCCAAACTGGGCTGGTTAGAGGCTCCCTGCACCATGAATTGGTCCAAACTGGGGTTTTTGAGGCTCCCTCCACCATGAATTTGCCCAAACTGGGGGTTTTAGAGGCTCCCTCCACCATGAATTAGCCCAAACTGGGCTGGTTAAAGGCTCCCTCCACCATGAATTGGTCCAAACTGGGCTGGTTAGAGGCTCCCTCCACCATGAATTGGTCCAAACTGGGGTTTTTAGAGGCTCCCTCCACCATGAATTGGTCCAAACTGGGGTTTTTAGAGGCTCCCTCCACCATGAATTGGTCCAAACTGGGGTTTTTAGAGGCTCCCTCCACCATGAATTTGCCCAAACTGGGCTGGTTAGAGGCTCCCTCCACCATGAATTGGTCCAAACTGGGCTGGTTAGAGGTTCCCTCCACCATGAATTTGCCCAAACTGGTCTGTTTAGAGGCTCCCTCCACCATGAATTGGTCCAAACTGGGGTTTTTAGAGGCTCCCTTCACCATGAATTTGCCCAAACTGGGCTGGTTAGAGGCTCCCTCCACCATGAATTTGCCCAAACTGGGGTTTTTAGAGGCTCCCTCCACCATGAATTTGCCCAAACTGGGGTTTTTAGAGGCTCCCTCCACCATGAATTGGTCCAAACTGGGCTGGTTAGAGGCTCCCTCCACCATGAATTGGTCCAAACTGGGCTGGTTAGAGGCTCCCTCCACCATGAATTGGTCCAAACTGGGGTTTTTAGAGGCTCCCTCCACCTTGAATTTGCCCAAACTGGGCTGGTTAGAGGCTCCCTCCACCATGAATTGGTCCAAACTGGGGTTTTTAGAGGCTCCCTCCACCATGAATTTGCCCAAACTGGGCTGGTTAGAGGCTCCCTCCACCATGAATTGGTCCATAAACTGGGCTGGTTAGAGGCTCCCTCCACCATGAATTGGTCCAAACTGGGGTTTTTAGAGGCTCCCTCCACCATGAATTTGCCCAAACTGGGGTTTTTAGAGGCTCCCTCCACCATGAATTTGCCCAAACTGGGCTGGTTAGAGGCTCCCTCCACCTTGAATTGGTCCAAACTGGGCTTGTTAGAGGCTCCCTCCACCATGAATTTGCCCAAACTGGGCTGGTTAGAGGTTCCCTCCACCATGAATTGGCCCAACCTGGTTGGTTAGAGGCTCCCTCCACCATGAATTGGTCCAAACTGGGGTTTTTAGAGGCTCCCTCCACCATGAATTTGCCCAAACTGGGCTGGTTAGAGGCTCCCTCCACCATGAATTGGTCCAAACTGGGGCTTTTAGAGGCTCCCTCCACCATGAATTTGCCCAAACTGGGCTGGTTAGAGGCTCCCTCCACCATGAATTGGCCCAAACTGGGCTGGTTAGAGGCTCCCTCCACCATGAATTTGCCCAACCTGGGCTGGTTAGAGGCTCCCTCCACCATGAATTGGTCCAAACTGGGGTTTTTAGAGGCTCCCTCCACCATGAATTTGCCCAACCTGGGCTGGTTAGAGGCTCCCTCCACCATGAATTGGTCCAAACTGGGGTTTTTAGAGGCTCCCTCCACCATGAATTTGCCCAAACTGGGCTGGTTAGAGGCTCCCTCCACCATGAATTTGCCCATACTGGGGTTTTTAGAGGCTCCCTCCACCATGAATTTGCCCAAACTGGGGTTTTTAGAGGCTCCCTCCACCATGAATTTGCCCAAGCTGGGCTGGTTAGAGGCTCCCTCCACATGAATTGGTCCAAACTGGGATTTTAGAGGCTCCCTCCACCATGAATTGGTCCAAACTGGAGTTTTTAGAGGCTCCCTCCACCATGAATTTGCCCAAACTGGGTTTTTTAGAGGCTCCCTCCACCATGAATTGGTCCAAAACTGGGTTTTTAGAGGCTCCCTCCACCATGAATTTGCCCAAACTGGGCTGGTTAGAGGCTCCCTCCACCATGAATTGGTCCAAACTGGGGTTTTTAGAGGCTCCCTCCACCATGAATTGGTCCAAACTGGGGTTTTTAGAGGCTCCCTCCACCATGAATTTGCCCAAACTGGGTTTTTTAGAGGCTCCCTCCACCATGAATTGGTCCAAACTGGGGTTTTTAGAGGCTCCCTCCACCATGAATTGGTCAAAACTGGGGTTTTTAGAGGCTCCCTCCACCATGAATTTGCCCAAACTGGGCTGGTTAGAGGCTCCCTCCACCATGAATTGGTCCAAACTGGGGTTTTTAGAGGCTCCCTCCACCATGAATTGGTCCAAACTGGGGTTTTTAAAGGCTCCCTCCACCATGAATTTGCCCAAACTGGGCTGGTTAGAGGCTCCCTCCACCATGAATTGGTCCAAACTGGGCTGGTTAGAGGCTCCCTCCACCATGAATTGGTCCAAACTGGGCTGGTTAGAGGCTCCCTCCACCATGAATTTGCCCAAACTGGGCTGGTTAGAGGCTCCCTCCACCATGAATTTGCCCAAACTGGGCTGGTTAGAGGCTCCCTCCACCATGAATTGGTCCAAACTGGGGTTTTTAGAGGCTCCCTCCACCATGAATTTGCCCAAACTGGGCTGGTTAGAAGCTACCTCCACCATGAATTTGCCCAAACTGGGCTGGTTAGAGGCTCCCTCCACCATGAATTGGTCCAAACTGGGGTTTTTAGAGGCTCCCTCCACCATGAATTTGCCCAAACTGGGCTGGTTAGAGGCTACCTCCACCATGAATTGGTCCAAACTGGGGTTTTTAGAGGCTCCCTCCACCATGAATTTGCCCAAACTGGGCTGGTTAGAGGCTCCCTCCACCATGAATTGATCCAAACTGGGCTGGTTAGAGGCTCCCTCCACCATGAATTGGTCCAAACTGGGGTTTTTAGAGGCTCCCTCCACCATGAATTTGCCCAAACTGGGGTTTTTAGAGGCTCCCTCCACCATGAATTTGCCCAAACTGGGCTGGTTAGAGGCTCCCTCCACCATGAATTGGTCCAAACTGGGCTGGTTAGAGGCTCACTCCACCATGAATTGGTCCAAACTGGGGTTTTTAGAGGCTCCCTCCACCATGAATTTGCCCAAACTGGGCTGGTTAGAGGCTCCCTCCACCATGAATTGGTCCAAACTGGGGTTTTTAGAGGCTCCCTCCACCATGAATTTGCCCAAACTGGGTTTTTAGAAGCTCCCTCCACCATGAATTTGCCCAAACTGGGCTGGTTAGAGGCTCCCTCCACCATGAATTGGTCCAAACTGTGCTGGTTAGAGGCTCCCTCCACGATGAATTGGTCCAAACTGGGCTGGTTAGAGGCTCCCTCCACCATGAATTGGTCCAAACTGGGCTGGTTAGAGGCTCCCTCCACCATGAATTGGTCCAAACTGGGGTTTTTAGAGGCTCCCTCCATCATGAATTTGCCCAAACTGGGCTGGTTAGAGGCTCCCTCCACCATGAATTGGTCCAAACTGGGGTTTTTAGAGGCTCCCTCCACCATGAATTTGCCCAAACTAGGCTGGTTAGAGGCTCCCTCCACCATGAATTGGTCCAAACTGGGCTGGTTAGAGGCTCCCTCCACCATGAATTGGTCCAAACTGGGCTTGTTAGAGGCTCCCTCCACCATGAATTTGCCCAAACTGGGCTGGTTAGAGGCTCCCTCCACCATGAATTTGCCCAACCTGGGCTGGTTAGAGGCTCCCTCCACCATGAATTGGTCCAAACTGGGTTTTTAGAGGCTTCCTCCACCATGAATTTGCCCAAACTGGGCTGGTTAGAGGCTCCCTCCACCATGAATTGGTCCAAACTGGGGTTTTTAGAGGCTCCCTCCACCATGAATTGGTCCAAACTGGGGTTTTTAGAGGCTCCCTCCACCATGAATTTGCCCAAACTGGGTTTTTTAGAGGCTCCCTCCACCATGAATTGGTCCAAACTGGGGTTTTTAGAGGCTCCCTCCACCATGAATTGGTCCAAACTGGGGTTTTTAGAGGCTCCCTCCACCATGAATTTGCCCAAACTGGGCTGGTTAGAGGCTCCCTCCACCATGAATTGGTCCAAACTGGGCTGGTTAGAGGCTCCCTCCACCATGAATTGGTCCAAACTGGGGTTTTTAGAGGCTCCCTCCACCATGAATTTGCCCAAACTGGGGTTTTTAGAGGCTCCCTCCACCATGAATTTGCCCAAACTGGGCTGGTTAGAGGCTCCCTCCACCTTGAATTGGTCCAAACTGGGCTTGTTAGAGGCTCCCTCCACCATGAATTTTCCCAAACTGGGCTGGTTAGAGGCTCCCTCCACCATGAATTGGCCCAACCTGGGCTGGTTAGAGGCTCCCTCCACCATGAATTTGTCCAAACTGGGGTTTTTAGAGGCTCCCTCCACCATGAATTTGCCCAAACTGGGCTAGTTAGAGGCTCCCTCCACCATGAATTGGCCCAAACTGGGCTGGTTAGAGGCTCCCTCCACCATGAATTTGCCCAACCTGGGCTGGTTAGAGGCTCCCTCCACCATGAATTGGTCCAAACTGGGGTTTTTAGAGGCTCCCTCCACCATGAATTTGCCCAAACTGGGCTGGTTAGAGGCTCCCTCCACCATGAATTTGCCCATACTGGGGTTTTTAGAGGCTCCCTCCACCATGAATTTGCCCAAACTGGGGTTTTTAGAGGCTCCCTCCACCATGAATTGGTCCAAACTGGGCTGGTTAGAGGCTCCCTCCACCATGAATTGGTCCAAACTGGGCTGGTTAGAGGCTCCCTCCACCATGAATTTGCCCAAACTGGGCTGGTTAGAGGCTCCCTCCACCATGAATTTGCCCAAACTGGGCTGGTTAGAGGCTCCCTCCACCATGAATTGGTCCAAACTGGGGTTTTTAGAGGCTCCCTCCACCATGAATTTGCCCAAACTGGGCTGGTTAGAGGCTCCCTCCACCATGAATTGGTCCAAACTGGGGTTTTTAGAGGCTCCCTCCACCATGAATTGGTCCAAACTGGGGTTTTTAGAGGCTCCCTCCACCATGAATTTGCCCAAACTGGGTTTTTTAGAGGCTCCCTCCACCATGAATTGGTCCAAACTGGGGTTTTTAGAGGCTCCCTCCACCATGAATTGGTCCAAACTGGGCTGGTTAGAGGCTCCCTCCACCATGAATTGGTCCAAACTGGGGTTTTTAGAGGCTCCCTCCACCATGAATTGGTCCAAACTGGGGTTTTTAGAGGCTCCCTCCACCATGAATTGGTCCAAACTGGGGTTTTTAGAGGCTCCCTCCACCATGAATTTGCCCAAACTGGGCTGGTTAGAGGCTCCCTCCACCATGAATTGGTCCAAACTGGGCTGGTTAGAGGCTCCCTCCACCATGAATTGGTCCAAACTGGGCTGGTTAGAGGCTCCCTCCACCATGAATTTGCCCAAACTGGGCTGGTTAGAAGCTCCCTCCACCATGAATTTGCCCAAACTGGGCTGGTTAGAGCCTCCCTCCACCATGAATTGGTTTAAACTGGGGTTTTTAGAGGCTCCCTCCACCATGAATTTGCCCAAACTGGGCTGGTTAGAGCCTCCCTCCACCATGAATTGGTTTAAACTGGGGTTTTTAGAGGCTCCCTCCACCATGAATTTGCCCAAACTGGGCTGGTTAGAGGCTATCTCCACCATGAATTTGCCCAAACTGGGCTGGTTAGAGGCTCCCTCCACCATGAATTGGTCCAAACTGGGGTTTTTAGAGGCTCCCTCCACCATGAATTTGCCCAAATTGGGCTGGTTAGAGGCTCCCTCCACCATGAATTGGTCCAAAATGGGGCTTTTAGAGGCTCCCTCCACCATGAATTTGCCCAAACTGGGGTTATTAGAGGCTCCCTCCACCATGAATTTGCCCAAACTGGGCTGGTTAGAGGCTCCCTCCACCATGAATTGGTCCAAACTGGGGTTTTTAGAGGCTCCCTCCACCATGAATTTGCCCAAACTGGAGTTTTTAGAGGCTCCCTCCACCATGAATTTGCCCAAACTGGGCTGGTTAGAGGCTCCCTCCACCATGAATTTGCCCAAACTGGGCTGCTTAGAGGCTCCCTCCACCATGAATTGGTCCAAACTGGGGTTTTTAGAGGCTCCCTCCACCATGAATTTGCCCAAACTGGGGTTTTTAGAGGCTCCCTCCACCATGAATTTGCCCAAACTGGGCTGGTTAGAGGCTCCCTCCACCATGAATTGGTCCAAACTGGGGTTTTTAGAGGCTCCCTCCACCATGAATTTGCCCAAACTGGGCTGGTTAGAGGCTCCCTGCACCATGAATTGGTCCAAACTGGGGTTTTTGAGGCTCCCTCCACCATGAATTTGCCCAAACTGGGGGTTTTAGAGGCTCCCTCCACCATGAATTAGCCCAAACTGGGCTGGTTAAAGGCTCCCTCCACCATGAATTGGTCCAAACTGGGCTGGTTAGAGGCTCCCTCCACCATGAATTGGTCCAAACTGGGGTTTTTAGAGGCTCCCTCCACCATGAATTGGTCCAAACTGGGGTTTTTAGAGGCTCCCTCCACCATGAATTGGTCCAAACTGGGGTTTTTAGAGGCTCCCTCCACCATGAATTTGCCCAAACTGGGCTGGTTAGAGGCTCCCTCCACCATGAATTGGTCCAAACTGGGCTGGTTAGAGGCTCCCTCCACCATGAATTTGCCCAAACTGGGCTGTTTAGAGGCTCCCTCCACCATGAATTGGTCCAAACTGGGGTTTTTAGAGGCTCCCTTCACCATGAATTTGCCCAAACTGGGCTGGTTAGAGGCTCCCTCCACCATGATTTTGCCCAAACTGGGGTTTTTAGAGGCTCCCTCCACCATGAATTTGCCCAAACTGGGGTTTTTAGAGGCTCCCTCCACCATGAATTTGCCCAAACTGGGCTGGTTAGAGGCTCCCTCCACCATGAATTGATCCAAACTGGGCTGGTTAGAGGCTCCCTCCACCATGAATTGGTCCAAACTGGGGTTTTTAGAGGCTCCCTCCACCATGAATTTGCCCAAACTGGGGTTTTTAGAGGCTCCCTCCACCATGAATTTGCCCAAACTGGGCTGGTTAGAGGCTCCCTCCACCATGAATTGGTCCAAACTGGGCTGGTTAGAGGCTCACTCCACCATGAATTGGTCCAAACTGGGGTTTTTAGAGGCTCCCTCCACCATGAATTTGCCCAAACTGGGCTGGTTAGAGGCTCCCTCCACCATGAATTGGTCCAAACTGGGGTTTTTAGAGGCTCCCTCCACCATGAATTTGCCCAAACTGGGGTTTTTAGAAGCTCCCTCCACCATGAATTTGCCCAAACTGGGCTGGTTAGAGGCTCCCTCCACCATGAATTGGTCCAAACTGTGCTGGTTAGAGGCTCCCTCCACGATGAATTGGTCCAAACTGGGCTGGTTAGAGGCTCCCTCCACCATGAATTGGTCCAAACTGGGCTGGTTAGAGGCTCCCTCCACCATGAATTGGTCCAAACTGGGGTTTTTAGAGGCTCCCTCCATCATGAATTTGCCCAAACTGGGCTGGTTAGAGGCTCCCTCCACCATGAATTGGTCCAAACTGGGGTTTTTAGAGGCTCCCTCCACCATGAATTTGCCCAAACTAGGCTGGTTAGAGGCTCCCTCCACCATGAATTGGTCCAAACTGGGCTGGTTAGAGGCTCCCTCCACCATGAATTGGTCCAAACTGGGCTTGTTAGAGGCTCCCTCCACCATGAATTTGCCCAAACTGGGCTGGTTAGAGGCTCCCTCCACCATGAATTTGCCCAACCTGGGCTGGTTAGAGGCTCCCTCCACCATGAATTGGTCCAAACTGGGGTTTTTAGAGGCTTCCTCCACCATGAATTTGCCCAAACTGGGCTGGTTAGAGGCTCCCTCCACCATGAATTGGTCCAAACTGGGGTTTTTAGAGGCTCCCTCCACCATGAATTGGTCCAAACTGGGGTTTTTAGAGGCTCCCTCCACCATGAATTTGCCCAAACTGGGTTTTTTAGAGGCTCCCTCCACCATGAATTGGTCCAAACTGGGGTTTTTAGAGGCTCCCTCCACCATGAATTGGTCCAAACTGGGGTTTTTAGAGGCTCCCTCCACCATGAATTTGCCCAAACTGGGCTGGTTAAAGGCTCCCTCCACCATGAATTGGTCCAAACTGGGCTGGTTAGAGGCTCCCTCCACCATGAATTGGTCCAAACTGGGGTTTTTAGAGGCTCCCTCCACCATGAATTTGCCCAAACTGGGGTTTTTAGAGGCTCCCTCCACCATGAATTTGCCCAAACTGGGCTGGTTAGAGGCTCCCTCCACCTTGAATTGGTCCAAACTGGGCTTGTTAGAGGCTCCCTCCACCATGAATTTTCCCAAACTGGGCTGGTTAGAGGCTCCCTCCACCATGAATTGGCCCAACCTGGGCTGGTTAGAGGCTCCCTCCACCATGAATTTGTCCAAACTGGGGTTTTTAGAGGCTCCCTCCACCATGAATTTGCCCAAACTGGGCTAGTTAGAGGCTCCCTCCACCATGAATTGGCCCAAACTGGGCTGGTTAGAGGCTCCCTCCACCATGAATTTGCCCAACCTGGGCTGGTTAGAGGCTCCCTCCACCATGAATTGGTCCAAACTGGGGTTTTTAGAGGCTCCCTCCACCATGAATTTGCCCAAACTGGGCTGGTTAGAGGCTCCCTCCACCATGAATTTGCCCATACTGGGGTTTTTAGAGGCTCCCTCCACCATGAATTTGCCCAAACTGGGGTTTTTAGAGGCTCCCTCCACCATGAATTGGTCCAAACTGGGCTGGTTAGAGGCTCCCTCCACCATGAATTGGTCCAAACTGGGCTGGTTAGAGGCTCCCTCCACCATGAATTTGCCCAAACTGGGCTGGTTAGAGGCTCCCTCCACCATGAATTTGCCCAAACTGGGCTGGTTAGAGGCTCCCTCCACCATGAATTGGTCCAAACTGGGGTTTTTAGAGGCTCCCTCCACCATGAATTTGCCCAAACTGGGCTGGTTAGAGGCTCCCTCCACCATGAATTGGTCCAAACTGGGGTTTTTAGAGGCTCCCTCCACCATGAATTGGTCCAAACTGGGGTTTTTAGAGGCTCCCTCCACCATGAATTTGCCCAAACTGGGTTTTTTAGAGGCTCCCTCCACCATGAATTGGTCCAAACTGGGGTTTTTAGAGGCTCCCTCCACCATGAATTGGTCCAAACTGGGCTGGTTAGAGGCTCCCTCCACCATGAATTGGTCCAAACTGGGGTTTTTAGAGGCTCCCTCCACCATGAATTGGTCCAAACTGGGGTTTTTAGAGGCTCCCTCCACCATGAATTGGTCCAAACTGGGGTTTTTAGAGGCTCCCTCCACCATGAATTTGCCCAAACTGGGCTGGTTAGAGGCTCCCTCCACCATGAATTGGTCCAAACTGGGCTGGTTAGAGGCTCCCTCCACCATGAATTGGTCCAAACTGGGCTGGTTAGAGGCTCCCTCCACCATGAATTTGCCCAAACTGGGCTGGTTAGAAGCTCCCTCCACCATGAATTTGCCCAAACTGGGCTGGTTAGAGCCTCCCTCCACCATGAATTGGTTTAAACTGGGGTTTTTAGAGGCTCCCTCCACCATGAATTTGCCCAAACTGGGCTGGTTAGAGCCTCCCTCCACCATGAATTGGTTTAAACTGGGGTTTTTAGAGGCTCCCTCCACCATGAATTTGCCCAAACTGGGCTGGTTAGAGGCTATCTCCACCATGAATTTGCCCAAACTGGGCTGGTTAGAGGCTCCCTCCACCATGAATTGGTCCAAACTGGGGTTTTTAGAGGCTCCCTCCACCATGAATTTGCCCAAATTGGGCTGGTTAGAGGCTCCCTCCACCATGAATTGGTCCAAAATGGGGCTTTTAGAGGCTCCCTCCACCATGAATTTGCCCAAACTGGGGTTATTAGAGGCTCCCTCCACCATGAATTTGCCCAAACTGGGCTGGTTAGAGGCTCCCTCCACCATGAATTGGTCCAAACTGGGGTTTTTAGAGGCTCCCTCCACCATGAATTTGCCCAAACTGGAGTTTTTAGAGGCTCCCTCCACCATGAATTTGCCCAAACTGGGCTGGTTAGAGGCTCCCTCCACCATGAATTTGCCCAAACTGGGCTGCTTAGAGGCTCCCTCCACCATGAATTGGTCCAAACTGGGGTTTTTAGAGGCTCCCTCCACCATGAATTTGCCCAAACTGGGGTTTTTAGAGGCTCCCTCCACCATGAATTTGCCCAAACTGGGCTGGTTAGAGGCTCCCTCCACCATGAATTGGTCCAAACTGGGGTTTTTAGAGGCTCCCTCCACCATGAATTTGCCCAAACTGGGCTGGTTAGAGGCTCCCTGCACCATGAATTGGTCCAAACTGGGGTTTTTGAGGCTCCCTCCACCATGAATTTGCCCAAACTGGGGGTTTTAGAGGCTCCCTCCACCATGAATTAGCCCAAACTGGGCTGGTTAAAGGCTCCCTCCACCATGAATTGGTCCAAACTGGGCTGGTTAGAGGCTCCCTCCACCATGAATTGGTCCAAACTGGGGTTTTTAGAGGCTCCCTCCACCATGAATTGGTCCAAACTGGGGTTTTTAGAGGCTCCCTCCACCATGAATTGGTCCAAACTGGGGTTTTTAGAGGCTCCCTCCACCATGAATTTGCCCAAACTGGGCTGGTTAGAGGCTCCCTCCACCATGAATTGGTCCAAACTGGGCTGGTTAGAGGCTCCCTCCACCATGAATTTGCCCAAACTGGGCTGTTTAGAGGCTCCCTCCACCATGAATTGGTCCAAACTGGGGTTTTTAGAGGCTCCCTTCACCATGAATTTGCCCAAACTGGGCTGGTTAGAGGCTCCCTCCACCATGATTTTGCCCAAACTGGGGTTTTTAGAGGCTCCCTCCACCATGAATTTGCCCAAACTGGGGTTTTTAGAGGCTCCCTCCACCATGAATTGGTCCAAACTGGGCTGGTTAGAGGCTCCCTCCACCATGAATTGGTCCAAACTGGGCTGGTTAGAGGCTCCCTCCACCATGAATTGGTCCAAACTGGGGTTTTTAGAGGCTCCCTCCACCATGAATTTGCCCAAACTGGGCTGGTTAGAGGCTCCCTCCACCATGAATTGGTCCAAACTGGGGTTTTTAGAGGCTCCCTCCACCATGAATTTGCCCAAACTGGGCTGGTTAGAGGCTCCCTCCACCATGAATTGGTCCAAACTGGGCTGGTTAGAGGCTCCCTCCACCATGAATTGGTCCAAACTGGGGTTTTTAGAGGCTCCCTCCACCATGAATTTGCCCAAACTGGGGTTTTTAGAGGCTCCCTCCACCATGAATTTGCCCAAACTGGGCTGGTTAGAGGCTCCCTCCACCTTGAATTGGTCCAAACTGGGCTTGTTAGAGGCTCCCTCCACCATGAATTTGCCCAAACTGGGCTGGTTAGAGGCTCCCTCCACCATGATTTGGCCCAACCTGGGCTGGTTAGAGGCTCCCTCCACCATGAATTGGTCCAAACTGGGGTTTTTAGAGGCTCCCTCCACCATGAATTTGCCCAAACTGGGCTGGTTAGAGGCTCCCTCCACCATGAATTGGTCCAAACTGGGGCTTTTAGAGGCTCCCTCCACCATGAATTTGCCCAAACTGGGCTGGTTAGAGGCTCCCTCCACCATGAATTGGCCCAAACTGGGCTGGTTAGAGGCTCCCTCCACCATGAATTTGCCCAACCTGGGCTGGTTAGAGGCTCCCTCCACCATGAATTGGTCCAAACTGGGGTTTTTAGAGGCTCCCTCCACCATGAATTTGCCCAAACTGGGCTGGTTAGAGGCTCCCTCCACCATGAATTGGTCCAAACTGGGCTGGTTAGAGGCTCCCTCCACCATGAATTGGTCCAAACTGGGGTTTTTAGAGGCTCCCTCCACCATGAATTTGCCCAAACTGGGCTGGTTAGAGGCTCCCTCCACCATGAATTGGTCCAAACTGGGGTTTTTAGAGGCTCCCTCCACAATGAATTGGTCCAAACTGGGGTTTTTAGAGGCTCCCTCCACCATGAATTTGCCCAAACTGGGTTTTTTAGAGGCTCCCTCCACCATGAATTGGTCCAAACTGGGGTTTTTAGAGGCTCCCTCCACCATGAATTGGTCCAAACTGGGCTGGTTAGAGGCTCCCTCCACCATGAATTGGTCCAAACTGGGGTTTTTAGAGGCTCCCTCCACCATGAATTGGTCCAAACTCGGGTTTTTAGAGGCTCCCTCCACCATGAATTGGTCCAAACTGGGGTTTTTAGAGGCTCCCTCCACCATGAATTTGCCCAAACTGGGCTGGTTAGAGGCTCCCTCCACCATGAATTGGTCCAAACTGGGCTGGTTAGAGGCTCCCTCCACCATGAATTGGTCCAAACTGGGCTGGTTAGAGGCTCCCTCCACCATGAATTTGCCCAAACTGGGCTGGTTAGAAGCTCCCTCCACCATGAATTTGCCCAAACTGGGCTGGTTAGAGCCTCCCTCCACCATGAATTGGTTTAAACTGGGGTTTTTAGAGGCTCCCTCCACCATGAATTTGCCCAAACTGGGCTGGTTAGAGGCTACCTCCACCATGAATTTGCCCAAACTGGGCTGGTTAGAGGCTCCCTCCACCATGAATTGGTCCAAACTGGGGTTTTTAGAGGCTCCCTCCACCATGAATTTGCCCAAATTGGGCTGGTTAGAGGCTCCCTCCACCATGAATTGGTCCAAAATGGGGCTTTTAGAGGCTCCCTCCACCATGAATTTGCCCAAACTGGGGTTATTAGAGGCTCCCTCCACCATGAATTTGCCCAAACTGGGCTGGTTAGAGGCTCCCTCCACCATGAATTGGTCCAAACTGGGGTTTTTAGAGGCTCCCTCCACCATGAATTTGCCCAAACTGGGGTTTTTAGAGGCTCCCTCCACCATGAATTTGCCCAAACTGGGCTGGTTAGAGGCTCCCTCCACCATGAATTTGCCCAAACTGGGCTGCTTAGAGGCTCCCTCCACCATGAATTGGTCCAAACTGGGGTTTTTAGAGGCTCCCTCCACCATGAATTTGCCCAAACTGGGGTTTTTAGAGGCTCCCTCCACCATGAATTTGCCCAAACTGGGCTGGTTAGAGGCTCCCTCCACCATGAATTGGTCCAAACTGGGCTGGTTAGAGGCTCCCTCCACCATGAATTGGTCCAAACTGGGGTTTTTAGAGGCTCCCTCCACCATGAATTTGCCCAAACTGGGGTTTTTAGAGGCTCCCTCCACCATGAATTTGCCCAAACTGGGCTGGTTAGAGGCTCCCTCCACCTTGAATTGGTCCAAACTGGGCTTGTTAGAGGCTCCCTCCACCATGAATTTGCCCAAACTGGGCTGGTTAGAGGCTCCCTCCACCATGATTTGGCCCAACCTGGGCTGGTTAGAGGCTCCCTCCACCATGAATTGGTCCAAACTGGGGTTTTTAGAGGCTCCCTCCACCATGAATTTGCCCAAACTGGGCTGGTTAGAGGCTCCCTCCACCATGAATTGGTCCAAACTGGGGCTTTTAGAGGCTCCCTCCACCATGAATTTGCCCAAACTGGGCTGGTTAGAGGCTCCCTCCACCATGAATTGGCCCAAACTGGGCTGGTTAGAGGCTCCCTCCACCATGAATTTGCCCAACCTGGGCTGGTTAGAGGCTCCCTCCACCATGAATTGGTCCAAACTGGGGTTTTTAGAGGCTCCCTCCACCATGAATTTGCCCAAACTGGGCTGGTTAGAGGCTCCCTCCACCATGAATTGGTCCAAACTGGGCTGGTTAGAGGCTCCCTCCACCATGAATTGGTCCAAACTGGGGTTTTTAGAGGCTCCCTCCACCATGAATTTGCCCAAACTGGGCTGGTTAGAGGCTCCCTCCACCATGAATTGGTCCAAACTGGGGTTTTTAGAGGCTCCCTCCACAATGAATTGGTCCAAACTGGGGTTTTTAGAGGCTCCCTCCACCATGAATTTGCCCAAACTGGGTTTTTTAGAGGCTCCCTCCACCATGAATTGGTCCAAACTGGGGTTTTTAGAGGCTCCCTCCACCATGAATTGGTCCAAACTGGGCTGGTTAGAGGCTCCCTCCACCATGAATTGGTCCAAACTGGGGTTTTTAGAGGCTCCCTCCACCATGAATTGGTCCAAACTCGGGTTTTTAGAGGCTCCCTCCACCATGAATTGGTCCAAACTGGGGTTTTTAGAGGCTCCCTCCACCATGAATTTGCCCAAACTGGGCTGGTTAGAGGCTCCCTCCACCATGAATTGGTCCAAACTGGGCTGGTTAGAGGCTCCCTCCACCATGAATTGGTCCAAACTGGGCTGGTTAGAGGCTCCCTCCACCATGAATTTGCCCAAACTGGGCTGGTTAGAAGCTCCCTCCACCATGAATTTGCCCAAACTGGGCTGGTTAGAGCCTCCCTCCACCATGAATTGGTTTAAACTGGGGTTTTTAGAGGCTCCCTCCACCATGAATTTGCCCAAACTGGGCTGGTTAGAGGCTACCTCCACCATGAATTTGCCCAAACTGGGCTGGTTAGAGGCTCCCTCCACCATGAATTGGTCCAAACTGGGGTTTTTAGAGGCTCCCTCCACCATGAATTTGCCCAAATTGGGCTGGTTAGAGGCTCCCTCCACCATGAATTGGTCCAAAATGGGGCTTTTAGAGGCTCCCTCCACCATGAATTTGCCCAAACTGGGGTTATTAGAGGCTCCCTCCACCATGAATTTGCCCAAACTGGGCTGGTTAGAGGCTCCCTCCACCATGAATTGGTCCAAACTGGGGTTTTTAGAGGCTCCCTCCACCATGAATTTGCCCAAACTGGGGTTTTTAGAGGCTCCCTCCACCATGAATTTGCCCAAACTGGGCTGGTTAGAGGCTCCCTCCACCATGAATTTGCCCAAACTGGGCTGCTTAGAGGCTCCCTCCACCATGAATTGGTCCAAACTGGGGTTTTTAGAGGCTCCCTCCACCATGAATTTGCCCAAACTGGGGTTTTTAGAGGCTCCCTCCACCATGAATTTGCCCAAACTGGGCTGGTTAGAGGCTCCCTCCACCATGAATTGGTCCAAACTGGGGTTTTTAGAGGCTCCCTCCACCATGAATTTGCCCAAACTGGGCTGGTTAGAGGCTCCCTGCACCATGAATTGGTCCAAACTGGGGTTTTTGAGGCTCCCTCCACCATGAATTTGCCCAAACTGGGGGTTTTAGAGGCTCCCTCCACAATGAATTAGCCCAAACTGGGCTGGTTAAAGGCTCCCTCCACCATGAATTGGTCCAAACTGGGCTGGTTAGAGGCTCCCTCCACCATGAATTGGTCCAAACTGGGGTTTTTAGAGGCTCACTCCACCATGAATTGGTCCAAACTGGGGTTTTTAGAGGCTCCCTCCACCATGAATTGGTCCAAACTGGGGTTTTTAGAGGCTCCCTCCACCATGAATTTGCCCAAACTGGGCTGGTTAGAGGCTCCCTCCACCATGAATTGGTCCAAACTGGGCTGGTTAGAGGCTCCCTCCACCATGAATTTGCCCAAACTGGTCTGTTTAGAGGCTCCCTCCACCATGAATTGGTCCAAACTGGGGTTTTTAGAGGCTCCCTTCACCATGAATTTGCCCAAACTGGCTGGTTAGAGGCTCCCTCCACCATGAATTTGCCCAAACTGGGGTTTTTAGAGGCTCCCTCCACCATGAATTTGCCCAAACTGGGGTTTTTAGAGGCTCCCTCCACCATGAATTGGTCCAAACTGGGCTGGTTAGAGGCTCCCTCCACCATGAATTGGTCCAAACTGGGCTGGTTAGAGGATCCCTCCACCATGAATTGGTCCAAACTGGGGTTTTTAGAGGCTCGCTCCACCATGAATTTGCCCAAACTGGGCTGGTTAGAGGCTCCCTCCACCATGAATTGGTCCAAACTGGGGTTTTTAGAGGCTCCCTCCACCATGAATTTCCCCAAACTGGGCTGGTTAGAGGCTCCCTCCACCATGAATTGGTCCAAACTGGGCTGGTTAGAGGCTCCCTCCACCATGAATTGGTCCAAACTGGGGTTTTTAGAGGCTCCCTCCACCATGAATTTGCCCAAACTGGGGTTTTTAGAGGCTCCCTCCACCATGAATTTGCCCAAACTGGGCTGGTTAGAGGCTCCCTCCACCTTGAATTGGTCCAAACTGGGCTTGTTAGAGGCTCCCTCCACCATGAATTTGCCCAAACTGGGCTGGTTAGAGGCTCCCTCCACCATGAATTGGCCCAACCTGGGCTGGTTAGAGGCTCCCTCCACCATGAATTGGTCCAAACTGGGGTTTTTAGAGGCTCCCTCCACCATGAATTTGCCCAAACTGGGCTGGTTAGAGGCTCCCTCCACCATGAATTGGTCCAAACTGGGGCTTTTAGAGGCTCCCTTCACCATGAATTTGCCCAAACTGGGCTGGTTAGAGGCTCCCTCCACCATGAATTGGTCCCAAACTGGGGTTTTTAGAGGCTCCCTCCACCATGAATTTGCCCAACCTGGGCTGGTTAGAGGCTCCCTCCACCATGAATTGGTCCAAACTGGGGTTTTTAGAGGCTCCCTCCACCATGAATTTGCCCAAACTGGGCTGGTTAGAGGCTCCCTCCACCATGAATTTGCCCATACTGGGGTTTTTAGAGGCTCCCTCCACCATGAATTTGCCCAAACTGGGGTTTTTAGAGGCTCCCTCCACCATGAATTTGCCCAAGCTGGGCTGGTTAGAGGCTCCCTCCACCATGAATTGGTCCAAACTGGGGTTTTTAGAGGCTCCCTCCACCATGAATTGGTCCAAACTGGAGTTTTTAGAGGCTCCCTCCACCATGAATTTGCCCAAACTGGGTTTTTTAGAGGCTCCCTCCACCATGAATTGGTCCAAACTGGGGTTTTTAGAGGCTCCCTCCACCATGAATTTGCCCAAACTGGGCTGGTTAGAGGCTCCCTCCACCATGAATTGGTCCAAACTGGGTTTTTAGAGGCTCCCTCCACCATGAATTGGTCCAAACTGGGGTTTTTAGAGGCTCCCTCCACCATGAATTTGCCCAAACTGGGTTTTTTAGAGGCTCCCTCCACCATGAATTGGTCCAAACTGGGGTTTTTAGAGGCTCCCTCCACCATGAATTGGTCAAAACTGGGGTTTTTAGAGGCTCCCTCCACCATGAATTTGCCCAAACTGGGCTGGTTAGAGGCTCCCTCCACCATGAATTGGTCCAAACTGGGGTTTTTAGAGGCTCCCTCCACCATGAATTGGTCCAAACTGGGGTTTTTAAAGGCTCCCTCCACCATGAATTTGCCCAAACTGGGCTGGTTAGAGGCTCCCTCCACCATGAATTGGTCCAAACTGGGCTGGTTAGAGGCTCCCTCCACCATGAATTGGTCCAAACTGGGCTGGTTAGAGGCTCCCTCCACCATGAATTTGCCCAAACTGGGCTGGTTAGAGGCTCCCTCCACCATGAATTTGCCCAAACTGGGCTGGTTAGAGGCTCCCTCCACCATGAATTGGTCCAAACTGGGTTTTTAGAGGCTCCCTCCACCATGAATTTGCCCAAACTGGGCTGGTTAGAAGCTACCTCCACCATGAATTTGCCCAAACTGGGCTGGTTAGAGGCTCCCTCCACCATGAATTGGTCCAAACTGGGGTTTTTAGAGGCTCCCTCCACCATGAATTTGCCCAAACTGGGCTGGTTAGAGGCTCCCTCCACCATGAATTGATCCAAACTGGGCTGGTTAGAGGCTCCCTCCACCATGAATTGGTCCAAACTGGGGTTTTTAGAGGCTCCCTCCACCATGAATTTGCCCAAACTGGGGTTTTTAGAGGCTCCCTCCACCATGAATTTGCCCAAACTGGGCTGGTTAGAGGCTCCCTCCACCATGAATTGGTCCAAACTGGGCTGGTTAGAGGCTCACTCCACCATGAATTGGTCCAAACTGGGGTTTTTAGAGGCTCCCTCCACCATGAATTTGCCCAAACTGGCTGGTTAGAGGCTCCCTCCACCATGAATTGGTCCAAACTGGGGCTTTTAGAGGCTCCCTCCACCATGAATTTGCCCAAACTGGGGTTTTTAGAGGCTCCCTCCACCATGAATTTGCCCAAACTGGGCTGGTTAGAGGCTCCCTCCACCATGAATTGGTCCAAACTGGGGTTTTTAGAGGCTCCCTCCACCATGAATTTGCCCAAACTGGGGTTTTTAGAAGCTCCCTCCACCATGAATTTGCCCAAACTGGGCTGGTTAGAGGCTCCCTCCACCATGAATTGGTCCAAACTGTGCTGGTTAGAGGCTCCCTCCACCATGAATTGGTCCAAACTGGGCTGGTTAGAGGCTCCCTCCACCATGAATTGGTCCAAACTGGGCTGGTTAGAGGCTCCCTCCACCATGAATTGGTCCAAACTGGGTTTTTAGAGGCTCCCTCCATCATGAATTTGCCCAAACTGGGCTGGTTAGAGGCTCCCTCCACCATGAATTGGTCCAAACTGGGGTTTTTAGAGGCTCCCTCCACCATGAATTTGCCCAAACTGGGCTGTTTAGAGGCTCCCTCCACCATGAATTGGTCCAAACTGGGCTGGTTAGAGGCTCCCTCCACCATGAATTGGTCCAAACTGGGCTTGTTAGAGGCTCCCTCCACCATGAATTTGCCCAAACTGGGCTGGTTAGAGGCTCCCTCCACCATGAATTTGCCCAACCTGGGCTGGTTAGAGGCTCCCTCCACCATGAATTGGTCCAAACTGGGGTTTTTAGAGGCTTCCTCCACCATGAATTTGCCCAAACTGGGCTGGTTAGAGGCTCCCTCCACCATGAATTGGTCCAAACTGGGGTTTTTTAGAGGCTCCCTCCACCATGAATTGGTCCAAACTGGGGTTTTTAGAGGCTCCCTCCACCATGAATTTGCCCAAACTGGGTTTTTTAGAGGCTCCCTCCACCATGAATTGGTCCAAACTGGGGTTTTTAGAGGCTCCCTCCACCATGAATTGGTCCAAACTGGGGTTTTTAGAGGCTCCCTCCACCATGAATTTGCCCAAACTGGGCTGGTTAGAGGCTCCCTCCACCATGAATTGGTCCAAACTGGGGTTTTTAGAGGCTCCTTCCACCATGAATTGGTCCAAACTGGGGTTTTTTAGAGGCTCCCTCCACCATGAATTTGCCCAAACTGGGCTGGTTAGAGGCTCCCTCCACCATGAATTGGTCCAAACTGGGCTGGTTAGAGGCTCCCTCCACCATGAATTGGTCCAAACTGGGCTGGTTAGAGGCTCCCTCCACCATGAATTTGCCCAAACTGGGCTGGTTAGAGGCTCCCTCCACCATGAATTTGCCCAAACTGGCTGGTTAGAGGCTCCCTCCACCATGAATTGGTCCAAACTGGGGTTTTTAGAAGCTCCCTCCACCATGAATTTGCCCAAACTGGGCTGGTTAGAAGCTACCTCCACCATGAATTTGCCCAAACTGGGCTGGTTAGAGGCTCCCTCCACCATGAATTGGTCCAAACTGGGGTTTTTAGAGGCTCCCTCCACCATGAATTTGCCCAAACTGGGCTGGTTAGAGGCTCCCTCCACCATGAATTGGTCCAAACTGGGGCTTTTAGAGGCTCCCTCCACCATGAATTTGCCCAAACTGGGGTTTTTAGAGGCTCCCTCCACCATGAATTGGGCCAAACTGGACTGTTTAGAGGCTCCCTCCACCATGAATTGGTCCAAACTGGGCTGGTTAGAGGCTCCCTCCACCATGAATTTGCCCAAACTGGGCTGATTAGAGGCTCCCTCCACCATGAATTGGTCCAAACTGGGGTTTTTAGAGGCTCCCTCCACCATAAATTTGCCCAAACTGGGCTGGTTAGAGGCTCCCTCCACCATGAATTGGTCCAAACTGGGCTGGTTAGAGGCTCCCTCCACCATGAATTGGTCCAAACTGGGGTTTTTAGAGGCTCCCTCCACCATGAACTTGCCCAAACTGGGGGTTTTAGAGGCTCCCTCCACCATGAATTTGCCCAAACTGGGCTGGTTAAAGGCTCCCTCCACCATGAATTGGTCCAAACTGGGCTGGTTAGAGGCTCCCTCCACCATGAATTGGTCCAAACTGGGGTTTTTAGAGGCTCCCTCCACCATGAATTGGTCCAAACTGGGGTTTTAGAGGCTCCCTCCACCATGAATTGGTCCAAACTGGGGATTTTAGAGGCTCCCTCCACCATGAATTTGCCCAAACTGGGCTGGTTAGAGCCTCCCTCCACCATGAATTGGTCCAAACTGGGCTGGTTAGAGGCTCCCTCCACCATGAATTGGTCCAAACTGGGCTGGTTAGAGGCTCCCTCCACCATGAATTGGGCCAAACTGGACTGTTTAGAGGCTCCCTCCACCATGAATTGGTCCAAACTGGGGTTTTTAGAGGCTCCCTCCACCATGAATTTGCCCAAACTGGGCTGGTTAGAGGCTCCCTCCACCATGAATTGGTCCAAACTGGGGTTTTTAGAGGCTCCCTCCACCATGAATTTGCCCAAACTGGGGTTTTTAGAATCTCCCTCCACCATGAATTTGCCCAAACTGGGCTGGTTAGAGGCTCCCTCCACCATGAATTGGTCCAAACTGGGGTTTTTAGAGGCTCCCTCCACCATGAATTTGCCCAAACTGGGCTGGTTAGAGTCTCCCTCCACCATGAATTGGTCCAAACTGGGGTTTTTAGAGGCTCCCTCCACCATGAATTGGTCCAAACTGGGGATTTTAGAGGCTCCCTCCACCATGAATTTGCCCAAACTGGGGTTTTTAGAGGCTCCCTCCACCATGAATTTGCCCAAACTGGGCTGCTTAGAGGCTCCCTCCACCATGAATTGATCCAAACTGGGCTGGTTAGAGGCTCCCTCCACCATGAATTTGCCCAAACTGGGCTGGTTAGGGGCTCCCTCCACCATGAATTGGTCCAAACTGGGGTTTTTAGAGGCTCCCTCCACCATGAATTTGCCCAAACTGGGGTTTTTAGAGGCTCCCTCCACCATGAATTTGCCCAAACTGGGCTGGTTAGAGGCTCCCTCCACCATGAATTGGTCCAAACTGGGCTGGTTAGAGGCTCACTCCACCATGAATTGGTCCAAACTGGGGTTTTTAGAGGCTCCCTCCACCATGAATTTGCCCAAACTGGGCTGGTTAGAGGCTCCCTCCACCATGAATTGGTCCAAACTGGGGCTTTTAGAGGCTCCCTCCACCATGAATTTGCCCAAACTGGGGTTTTTAGAGGCTCCTCCACCATGAATTTGCCCAAACTGGGCTGGTTAGAGGCTCCCTCAACCATGAATTGGTCCAAACTGGGGTTTTTAGAGGCTCCCTCCACCATGAATTGGTCCAAACGGGAGTTTTTAGAGGCTCCCTCCACCATGAATTTGCCCAAACTGGGTTTTTTAGAGGCTCCCTCCACCATGAATTGGTCCAAACTGGGGTTTTTAGAGGCTCCCTCCACCATGAATTTGCCCAAACTGGGCTGGTTAGAGGCTCCCTCCACCATGAATTGGTCCAAACTGGGGTTTTTAGAGGCTCCCTCCACCATGAATTTGCCCAAACTGGGTTTTTTAGAGGCTCCCTCCACCATGAATTGGTCCAAACTGGGGTTTTTAGAGGCTCCCTCCACCATGAATTGGTCAAAACTGGGGTTTTTAGAGGCTCCCTCCACCATGAATTTGCCCAAACTGGGCTGGTTAGAGGCTCCCTCCACCATGAATTGGTCCAAACTGGGGTTTTTAGAGGCTCCCTCCACCATGAATTGGTCCAAACTGGGGTTTTTAAAGGCTCCCTCCACCATGAATTTGCCCAAACTGGGCTGGTTAGAGGCTCCCTCCACCATGAATTGGTCCAAACTGGGCTGGTTAGAAGCTCCCTCCACCATGAATTGGTCCAAACTGGGCTGGTTAGAGGCTCCCTCCACCATGAATTTGCCCAAACTGGGCTGGTTAGAGGCTCCCTCCACCATGAATTTGCCCAAACTGGGCTGGTTAGAGGCTCCCTCCACCATGAATTGGTCCAAACTGGGGTTTTTAGAGGCTCCCTCCACCATGTATTTGCCCAAACTGGGCTGGTTAGAAGCTACCTCCACCATGAATTTGCCCAAACTGGGCTGGTTAGAGGCTCCCTCCACCATGAATTGGTCCAAACTGGGGTTTTTAGAGGCTCCCTCCACCATGAATTTGCCCAAACTGGGCTGGTTAGAGGCTCCCTCCACCATGAATTGGTCCAAACTGGGGTTTTTAGAGGCTCCCTCCACCATGAATTTGCCCAAACTGGGCTGGTTAGAGGCTCCCTCCACCATGAATTGATCCAAACTGGGCTGGTTAGAGGCTCCCTCCACCATGAATTGGTCCAAACTGGGGTTTTTAGAGGCTCCCTCCACCATGAATTTGCCCAAACTGGGGTTTTTAGAGGCTCCCTCCACCATGAATTTGCCCAAACTGGGCTGGTTAGAGGCTCCCTCCACCATGAATTGGTCCAAACTGGGGTTTTTAGAGGCTCCTTCCACCATGAATTGGTCCAAACTGGGGTTTTTAGAGGCTCCCTCCACCATGAATTTGCCCAAACTGGGCTGGTTAGAGGCTCCCTCCACCATGAATTGGTCCAAACTGGGCTGGTTAGAGGCTCCCTCCACCATGAATTGGTCCAAACTGGGCTGGTTAGAGGCTCCCTCCACCATGAATTTGCCCAAACTGGGCTGGTTAGAGGCTCCCTCCACCATGAATTTGCCCAAACTGGGCTGGTTAGAGGCTCCCTCCACCATGAATTGGTCCAAACTGGGGTTTTTAGAGGCTCCCTCCACCATGAATTTGCCCAAACTGGGCTGGTTAGAAGCTACCTCCACCATGAATTTGCCCAAACTGGGCTGGTTAGAGGCTCCCTCCACCATGAATTGGTCCAAACTGGGGTTTTTAGAGGCTTCCTCCACCATGAATTTGCCCAAACTGGGCTGGTTAGAGGCTCCCTCCACCATGAATTGGTCCAAACTGGGGCTTTTAGAGGCTCCCTCCACCATGAATTTGCCCAAACTGGGGTTTTTAGAGGCTCCCTCCACCATGAATTGGGCCAAACTGGACTGTTTAGAGGCTCCCTCCACCATGAATTGGTCCAAACTGGGGTTTTTAGAGGCTCCCTCCACCGTGAATTTGCCCAAACTGGGCTGGATAGAGGCTCCCTCCACCATGAATTTGCCCAAACTGGGCTGGTTAGAGGCTCCCTCCACCATGAATTGGTCCAAACTGGGGTTTTTAGAGGCTCCCTCCACCATGAATTTGCCCAACCTGGGCTGGTTAGAGGCTCCCTCCACCATGAATTGGTCCAAACTGGGGTTTTTAGAGGCTCCCTCCACCATGAATTTGCCCAAACTGGGCTGGTTAGAGGCTCCCTCCACCATGAATTTGCCCATACTGGGGTTTTTAGAGGCTCCCTCCACCATGAATTTGCCCAAACTGGGGTTTTTAGAGGCTCCCTCCACCATGAATTTGCCCAAGCTGGGCTGGTTAGAGGCTCCCTCCACCATGAATTGGTCCAAACTGGGGTTTTTAGAGGCTCCCTCCACCATGAATTGGTCCAAACTGGAGTTTTTAGAGGCTCCCTCCACCATGAATTTGCCCAAACTGGGTTTTTTAGAGGCTCCCTCCACCATGAATTGGTCCAAACTGGGGTTTTTAGAGGCTCCCTCCACCATGAATTTGCCCAAACTGGGCTGGTTAGAGGCTCCCTCCACCATGAATTGGTCCAAACTGGGGTTTTTAGAGGCTCCCTCCACCATGAATTGGTCCAAACTGGGGTTTTTAGAGGCTCCCTCCACCATGAATTTGCCCAAACTGGGTTTTTTAGAGGCTCCCTCCACCATGAATTGGTCCAAACTGGGGTTTTTAGAGGCTCCCTCCACATGAATTGGTCAAAACTGGGGTTTTTTAGAGGCTCCCTCCACCATGAATTTGCCCAAACTGGGCTGGTTAGAGGCTCCCTCCACCATGAATTGGTCCAAACTGGGGTTTTTAGAGGCTCCCTCCACCATGAATTGGTCCAAACTGGGGTTTTTAAAGGCTCCCTCCACCATGAATTTGCCCAAACTGGGCTGGTTAGAGGCTCCCTCCACCATGAATTGGTCCAAACTGGGCTGGTTAGAGGCTCCCTCACCATGAATTGGTCCAAACTCGGCTGGTTAGAGGCTCCCTCCACCATGAATTTGCCCAAACTGGGCTGGTTAGAGGCTCCCTCCACATGAATTTGCCCAAACTGGGCTGGTTAGAGGCTCCCTCCACATGAATTGGTCCAAACTGGGGTTTTTAGAGGCTCCCTCCACCATGAATTTGCCCAAACTGGGCTGGTTAGAAGCTACCTCCACCATGAATTTGCCCAAACTGGGCTGGTTAGAGGCTCCCTCCACCATGAATTGGTCCAAACTGGGGTTTTTAGAGGCTCCCTCCACCATGAATTTGCCCAAACTGGGCTGGTTAGAGGCTCCCTCCACCATGAATTGATCCAAACTGGGCTGGTTAGAGGCTCCCTCCACCATGAATTGGTCCAAACTGGGGTTTTTAGAGGCTCCCTCCACCATGAATTTGCCCAAACTGGGGTTTTTAGAGGCTCCCTCCACCATGAATTTGCCCAAACTGGGCTGGTTAGAGGCTCCCTCCACCATGAATTGGTCCAAACTGGGCTGGTTAGAGGCTCACTCCACCATGAATTGGTCCAAACTGGGGTTTTTAGAGGCTCCCTCCACCATGAATTTGCCCAAACTGGGCTGGTTAGAGGCTCCCTCCACCATGAATTGGTCCAAACTGGGGCTTTTAGAGGCTCCCTCCACCATGAATTTGCCCAAACTGGGGTTTTTAGAGGCTCCCTCCACCATGAATTTGCCCAAACTGGGCTGGTTAGAGGCTCCCTCCACCATGAATTGGTCCAAACTGGGGTTTTTAGAGGCTCCCTCCACCATGAATTTGCCCAAACTGGGGTTTTTAGAAGCTCCCTCCACCATGAATTTGCCCAAACTGGGCTGGTTAGAGGCTCCCTCCACCATGAATTGGTCCAAACTGTGCTGGTTAGAGGCTCCCTCCACCATGAATTGGTCCAAACTGGGCTGGTTAGAGGCTCCCTCCACCATGAATTGGTCCAAACTGGGCTGGTTAGAGGCTCCCTCCACCATGAATTGGTCCAAACTGGGGTTTTTAGAGGCTCCCTCCATCATGAATTTGCCCAAACTGGGCTGGTTAGAGGCTCCCTCCACCATGAATTGGTCCAAACTGGGGTTTTTAGAGGCTCCCTCCACCATGAATTTGCCCAAACTGGGCTGTTTAGAGGCTCCCTCCACCATGAATTGGTCCAAACTGGGCTGGTTAGAGGCTCCCTCCACCATGAATTGGTCCAAACTGGGCTTGTTAGAGGCTCCCTCCACCATGAATTTGCCCAAACTGGGCTGGTTAGAGGCTCCCTCCACCATGAATTTGCCCAACCTGGGCTGGTTAGAGGCTCCCTCCACCATGAATTGGTCCAAACTGGGGTTTTTAGAGGCTTCCTCCACCATGAATTTGCCCAAACTGGGCTGGTTAGAGGCTCCCTCCACCATGAATTGGTCCAAACTGGGTTTTTAGAGGCTCCCTCCACCATGAATTGGTCCAAACTGGGGTTTTTAGAGGCTCCCTCCACCATGAATTTGCCCAAACTGGGTTTTTTAGAGGCTCCCTCCACCATGAATTGGTCCAAACTGGGGTTTTTAGAGGCTCCCTCCACCATGAATTGGTCCAAACTGGGGTTTTTAGAGGCTCCCTCCACCATGAATTTGCCCAAACTGGGCTGGTTAGAGGCTCCCTCCACCATGAATTGGTCCAAACTGGGGTTTTTAGAGGCTCCTTCCACCATGAATTGGTCCAAACTGGGGTTTTTAGAGGCTCCCTCCACCATGAATTTGCCCAAACTGGGCTGGTTAGAGGCTCCCTCCACCATGAATTGGTCCAAACTGGGCTGGTTAGAGGCTCCCTCCACCATGAATTTGCCCAAACTGGGCTGGTTAGAGGCTCCCTCCACCATGAATTTGCCCAAACTGGGCTGGTTAGAGGCTCCCTCCACCATGAATTGGTCCAAACTGGGGTTTTTAGAAGCTCCCTCCACCATGAATTTGCCCAAACTGGGCTGGTTAGAAGCTACCTCCACCATGAATTTGCCCAAACTGGGCTGGTTAGAGGCTCCCTCCACCATGAATTGGTCCAAACTGGGGTTTTTAGAGGCTCCCTCCACCATGAATTTGCCCAAACTGGGCTGGTTAGAGGCTCCCTCCACCATGAATTGGTCCAAACTGGGGCTTTTAGAGGCTCCCTCCACCATGAATTTGCCCAAACTGGGGTTTTTAGAGGCTCCCTCCACCATGAATTGGGCCAAACTGGACTGTTTAGAGGCTCCCTCCACCATGAATTGGTCCAAACTGGGCTGGTTAGAGGCTCCCTCCACCATGAATTTGCCCAAACTGGGCTGATTAGAGGCTCCCTCCACCATGAATTGGTCCAAACTGGGGTTTTTAGAGGCTCCCTCCACCATAAATTTGCCCAAACTGGGCTGGTTAGAGGCTCCCTCCACCATGAATTGGTCCAAACTGGGCTGGTTAGAGGCTCCCTCCACCATGAATTGGTCCAAACTGGGGTTTTAGAGGCTCCCTCCACCATGAACTTGCCCAAACTGGGGTTTTAGAGCTCCCTCCACCATGAATTTGCCCAAACTGGGCTGGTTAAAGGCTCCTCCACCATGAATTGGTCCAAACTGGGCTGGTTAGAGGCTCCCTCCACCATGAATTGTCCAAACTGGGGTTTTAGAGGCTCCCTCCACCATGAATTGGTCCAAACTGGGGTTTTTAGAGGCTCCCTCCACCATGAATTGGTCCAAACTGGGGATTTTAGAGGCTCCCTCCACCATGAATTTGCCCAAACTGGGCTGGTTAGAGCCTCCCTCCACCATGAATTGGTCCAAACTGGGCTGGTTAGAGGCTCCCTCCACCATGAATTGGTCCAAACTGGGCTGGTTAGAGGCTCCCTCCACCATGAATTGGGCCAAACTGGACTGTTTAGAGGCTCCCTCCACCATGAATTGGTCCAAACTGGGGTTTTTAGAGGCTCCCTCCACCATGAATTTGCCCAAACTGGGCTGGTTAGAGGCTCCCTCCACCATGAATTGGTCCAAACTGGGGTTTTTAGAGGCTCCCTCCACCATGAATTTGCCCAAACTGGGGTTTTTAGAATCTCCCTCCACCATGAATTTGCCCAAACTGGGCTGGTTAGAGGCTCCCTCCACCATGAATTGGTCCAAACTGGGGTTTTTAGAGGCTCCCTCCACCATGAATTTGCCCAAACTGGGCTGGTTAGAGTCTCCCTCCACCATGAATTGGTCCAAACTGGGGTTTTTAGAGGCTCCCTCCACCATGAATTGGTCCAAACTGGGGATTTTAGAGGCTCCCTCCACCATGAATTTGCCCAAACTAGGGGTTTTTAGAGGCTCCCTCCACCATGAATTTGCCCAAACTGGGCTGCTTAGAGGCTCCCTCCACCATGAATTGATCCAAACTGGGCTGGTTAGAGGCTCCCTCCACCATGAATTTGCCCAAACTGGGCTGGTTAGGGCTCCCTCCACCATGAATTTGTCCAAACTGGGGTTTTTAGAGGCTCCCTCCACCATGAATTTGCCCAAACTGGGCTGGTTAGAGGCTCCCTCCACCATGAATTGGTCCAAACTGGGGTTTTTAGAGGCTCCCTCCACCATGAATTTGCCCAAACTGGGCTGGTTAGAGGCTCCTCCACCATGAATTGGTCCAAACTGGCTGGTTAGAGGCTCCCTCCACCATGAATTGTCCAAACTGGACTGTTTAGAGGCTCCCTCCACCATGAATTGGTCCAAACTGGGGTTTTTAGAGGCTCCCTCCACCATGAATTTGCCCAAACTGGGCTGGTTAGAGGCTCCCTCCACCATGAATTGGTCCAAACTGGGGTTTTTAGAGGCTCCCTCCACCATGAATTGGTCCAAACTGGGGATTTTAGAGGCTCCCTCCACCATGAATTTGCCCAAACTGGGGTTTTTAGAGGCTCCCTCCACCATGAATTTGCCCAAACTGGCTGGTTAGAGGCTCCCTCCACCATGAATTGGTCCAAACTGGGCTGGTTAGAGGCTCCCTCCACCATGAATTTGCCCAAACTGGGCTGGTTAGAGGCTCCCTCCACCATGAATTGGTCCAAACTGGGTTTTTAGAGGATCCCTCCACCATGAATTGGCCCAAACTGGGCTGGTTAGAGGCTCCCTCCACCATGAATTGGTCCAAACTGGCGTTTTTAGAGGCTCCCTCCACCATGAATTTGCCCAAACTGGGCTGGTTAGAGGCTCCCTCCACCATGAATTGGTCCAAACTGGCTGGTTAGAGGCTCCCTCCACCATGAATTTGCCCAAACTGGGCTGGTTAGAGGCTCCCTCCACCATGAATTGGGCCAACTGGACTGTTTAGAGGCTCCCTCCACCATGAATTGGTCCAAACTGGGGTTTTTAGAGGCTCCCTCCACCATGAATTGGTCCAAAACTGGGCTGGTTAGAGGCTCCCTCCACCATGAATTTGCCAAACTGGCTGGTTAGAGGCTCCCTCCACCATGAATTGGTCCAAACTGGGGTTTTTAGAGGATCCCTCCACCATGAATTGGCCCAAACTGGGCTGGTTAGAGGCTCCCTCCACCATGAATTGGTCCAAACTGGCGTTTTTAGAGGCTCCCTCCACCATGAATTTGCCCAAACTGGGCTGGTTAGAGGCTCCCTCCACCATGAATTGGTCCAAACTGGGCTGGTTAGAGGCTCCCTCCACCATGAATTTGCCCAAACTGGGCTGGTTAGAGGCTCCCTCCACCATGAATTGGGCCAAACTGGACTGTTTAGAGGCTCCCTCCACCATGAATTGGTCCAAACTGGGGTTTTTAGAGGCTCCCTCCACCATGAATTTGCCCAAACTGGGCTGGTTAGAGGCTCCCTCCACCATGAATTTGCCCAAACTGGGCTGGTTAGAGGCTCCCTCCACCATGAATTTGCCCAAACTGGGCTGGTTAGAGGCTCCCTCCACCATGAATTGGTCCAAACTGGGGTTTTTAGAGGCTCCCTCCACCATGAATTTGCCCAAACTGGGCTGGTTAGAGGCTCCCTCCACCATGAATTGGTCCAAACTGGGCTGGTTAGAGGCTCCCTCCACCATGAATTGGTCCAAACTGGGGTTTTAGAGGCTCCCTCCACCATGAATTTGCCCAAACTGGGCTGGTTAGAGGCTCCTCCACCATGAATTTGCCCAAACTGGGCTGGTTAGAGGCTCCCTCCACCATGAATTGGTCCAAACTGGGGTTTTTAGAGGCTCCCTCCACCATGAATTGGTCCAAACTGGGGTTTTTAGAGGCTCCCTCCACCATGAATTGGTCCAAACTGGGGTTTTTAGAGGCTCCCTCCACCATGAATGTGCCCAAACTGGGCTGGTTAGAGGCTCCCTCCACCATGAATTGGTCCAAACTGGGGCTTTTAGAGGCTCCCTCCACCATGAATTTGCCCAAACTGGGGTTTTTAGAGGCTCCCTCCACCATGAATTTGCCCAAACTGGGCTGGTTAGAGCCTCCCTCCACCATGAATTGGTCCAAACTGGGGTTTTTAGAGGCTCCCTCCACCATGAATTTGCCCAAACTGGGGTTTTTAGAGGCTCCCTCCACCATGAATTTGCCCAAACTGGGCTGGTTAGAGGCTCCCTCCACCATGAATTGGTCCAAACTGGGCTGGTTAGAGGCTCACTCCACCATGAATTGGTCCAAACTGGGGTTTTTAGAGGCTCCCTCCACCATGAATTTGCCCAAACTGGGCTGGTTAGAGGCTCCCTCCACCATGAATTGGTCCAAACTGGGGCTTTTAGAGGCTCCCTCCACCATGAATTTGCCCAAACTGGGGTTTTTAGAGGCTCCTCCACCATGAATTTGCCCAAACTGGGCTGGTTAGAGGCTCCCTCAACCATGAATTGGTCCAAACTGGGGTTTTTAGAGGCTCCCTCCACCATGAATTGTCCAAACTGGAGTTTTTAGAGGCTCCTCCACCATGAATTTGCCCAAACTGGGTTTTTAGAGGCTCCCTCCACCATGAATTGGTCCAAACTGGGGTTTTTAGAGGCTCCTCCACCATGAATTTGCCCAAACTGGCTGGTTAGAGGCTCCCTCCACCATGAATTGGTCCAAACTGGGGTTTTAGAGGCTCCCTCCACCATGAATTTGCCCAAACTGGGTTTTTTAAGAGGCTCCCTCCACCATGAATTGGTCCAAACTGGGGTTTTTAGAGGCTCCCTCCACCATGAATTGGTCAAAACTGGGGTTTTTAGAGGCTCCCTCCACCATGAATTTGCCCAAACTGGGCTGGTTAGAGGCTCCCTCCACCATGAATTGTCCAAACTGGGGTTTTTAGAGGCTCCTCCACCATGAATTGGTCCAAACTGGGGGTTTTTAAAGGCTCCCTCCACCATGAATTTGCCCAAACTGGGCTGGTTAGAGGCTTCCCTCCACCATGAATTGGTCCAAACTGGGCTGGTTAGAAGCTCCCTCCACCATGAATTGGTCCAAACTGGGCTGGTTAGAGGCTCCCTCCACCATGAATTTGCCCAAACTGGGCTGGTTAGAGGCTCCCTCCACCATGAATTTGCCCAAACTGGGCTGGTTAGAGGCTCCCTCCACCATGAATTGGTCCAAACTGGGTTTTTAGAGGCTCCCTCCACCATGTATTTGCCCAAACTGGGCTGGTTAGAAGCTACCTCCACCATGAATTTGCCCAAACTGGGCTGGTTAGAGGCTCCCTCCACCATGAATTGGTCCAAACTGGGGTTTTTAGAGGCTCCCTCCACCATGAATTTGCCCAAACTGGGCTGGTTAGAGGCTCCCTCCACCATGAATTGGTCCAAACTGGGGTTTTTAGAGGCTCCCTCCACCATGAATTTGCCCAAACTGGCTGGTTAGAGGCTCCCTCCACCATGAATTGATCCAAACTGGGCTGGTTAGAGGCTCCCTCCACCATGAATTGGTCCAAACTGGGGTTTTTAGAGGCTCCCTCCACATGAAATTTGCCAAACTGGGGTTTTTAGAGGCTCCCTCCACCATGAATTTGCCCAAACTGGGCTGGTAGAGGCTCCCTCCACCATGAATTGGTCCAAACTGGGGTTTTTAGAGGCTCCTTCCACCATGAATTGGTCCAAACTGGGGTTTTTAGAGGCTCCCTCCACCATGAATTTGCCCAAACTGGGCTGGTTAGAGCTCCCTCCACCATGAATTGGTCCAAACTGGGCTGGTTAGAGGCTCCCTCCACCATGAATTGGTCCAAACTGGGCTGGTTAGAGGCTCCCTCCACCATGAATTTGCCCAAACTGGGCTGGTTAGAGGCTCCCTCCACCATGAATTTGCCCAAACTGGGCTGGTTAGAGGCTCCCTCCACCATGAATTGGTCCAAACTGGGGTTTTTAGAGGCTCCCTCCACCATGAATTTGCCCAAACTGGGCTGGTTAGAAGCTACCTCCACCATGAATTTGCCCAAACTGGGCTGGTTAGAGGCTCCCTCCACCATGAATTGGTCCAAACTGGGGTTTTTAGAGGCTTCCTCCACCATGAATTGCCCAAACTGGGCTGGTTAGAGGCTCCCTCCACCATGAATTGGTCCAAACTGGGCTTTTAGAGGCTCCCTCCACCATGAATTTGCCCAAACTGGGGTTTTTAGAGGCTCCCTCCACCATGAATTGGGCCAAACTGGACTGTTTAGAGGCTCCCTCCCCATGAATTGGTCCAAACTGGGGTTTTTAGAGGCTCCCTCCACCGTGAATTTGCCCAAACTGGGCTGGATAGAGGCTCCCTCCACCATGAATTTGCCCAAACTGGGCTGGTTAGAGGCTCCTCCACCATGAATTGGTCCAAACTGGGGTTTTTAGAGGCTCCCTCCACCATGAATTTGCCCAACCTGGGCTGGTTAGAGGCTCCCTCCACCATGAATTGTCCAAACTGGGGTTTTTAGAGGCTCCCTCCACCATGAATTTGCCCAAACTGGGCTGGTTAGAGGCTCCCTCCACCATGAATTTGCCCATACTGGGGTTTTTAGAGGCTCCCTCCACCATGAATTTGCCCAAACTGGGTTTTTAGAGGCTCCCTCCACCATGAATTTGCCCAAGCTGGGCTGGTTAGAGGCTCCCTCCACCATGAATTGGTCCAAACTGGGTTTTTAGAGGCTCCCTCCACCATGAATTGGTCCAAACTGAGTTTTTAGAGGCTCCCTCCACCATGAATTTGCCAAACTGGGTTTTTTAGAGGCTCCCTCCACCATGAATTGGTCCAAACTGGGGTTTTTAGAGGCTCCCTCCACCATGAATTTGCCCAAACTGGGCTGGTTAGAGGCTCCCTCCACCATGAATTGGTCCAAACTGGGTTTTTAGAGGCTCCCTCCACCATGAATTGGTCCAAACTGGGGTTTTTAGAGGCTCCCTCCACCATGAATTTGCCCAAACTGGGTTTTTTAGAGGCTCCCTCCACATGAATTGGTCCAAACTGGGGTTTTTAGAGGCTCCCTCCACCATGAATTGGTCAAAACTGGGGTTTTAGAGGCTCCCTCCACCATGAATTTGCCCAAACTGGGCTGGTTAGAGGCTCCCTCCACCATGAATTGGTCCAAACTGGGGTTTTTAGAGGCTCCCTCCACCATGAATTGGTCCAAACTGGGTTTTTAAAGGCTCCCTCCACCATGAATTTGCCCAAACTGGGCTGGTTAGAGGCTCCCTCCACCATGAATTGGTCCAAACTGGGTGGTTAGAGGCTCCCTCCACCATGAATTGGTCCAAACTGGGCTGGTTAGAGGCTCCCTCCACCATGAATTTGCCCAAACTGGGCTGGTTAGAGGCTCCCTCCACCATGAATTTGCCCAAACTGGGCTGGTTAGAGGCTCCCTCCACCATGAATTGGTCCAAACTGGGTTTTTAGAGGCTCCCTCCACCATGAATTTGCCCAAACTGGGCTGGTTAGAAGCTACCTCCACCATGAATTTGCCCAAACTGGGCTGGTTAGAGGCTCCCTCCACCATGAATTGGTCCAAACTGGGGTTTTTAGAGGCTCCCTCCACCATGAATTTGCCCAAACTGGGCTGGTTAGAGGCTCCCTCCACCATGAATTGATCCAAACTGGGCTGGTTAGAGGCTCCCTCCACCATGAATTGGTCCAAACTGGGGTTTTTAGAGGCTCCCTCCACCATGAATTTGCCCAAACTGGGGTTTTTAGAGGCTCCCTCCACCATGAATTTGCCCAAACTGGGCTGGTTAGAGGCTCCCTCCACCATGAATTGGTCCAAACA
>NW_027440733.1:0-66670 GCF_031893055.1 Leptodactylus fuscus | reverse complement strand
TTACATGTACCCTCATTTCTTGCTACTGCCATATAGTGCCAGTTTTTGACTGGGAATTCCAAGAATATATTGGGGTTACAAATACCCTCATTTCTTGCTACTGCCATATAGTGCCATTGTCTGACTGGGAATTCAAAGAATATATTGGGGTTACAAACACCTTCAAGTCCTGCCACTGACATATAGTGCCAGTTTCTGACTGGGAATTCCAAGAATATATTGGGGTTACAAATACCTTCAAGTTCTGCCACTGACATATAGTGCCAGTTTCTGACTGGGAATTCAAAGAATATATTGGGGTTACAAATACCCTCATTTCTTGCTACTGCCATATAGTGCCAGTTTCTGACTGGGAATTCAAAGAATATATTGGGGTTACAAATACCCTCATTTCTTGCTACTGCCATATAGTGCCATTGTCTGACTGGGAATTCCAATAATATATTGGGGTTACAAATACCTTCAAGTCCTGCCACTGCCATATAGTGCCATTGTCTGACTGGGAATTCCAATAATATATTGGGGTTACAAATACCTTCAAGTCCTGCCACTGCCATATAGTGCCATTGTCTGACTGGGAATTCCAAGAATATATTGGGGTTACAAATACCCTCATTTCTTGCTACTGCCATATAGTGCCATTGTCTGACTGGGAATTCCAATAATATATTGGGGTTACAAACACCTTCAAGTCCTGCCACTGACATATAGTGCCAGTTTCTGACTGGGAATTCCAAGAATATATTGGGGTTACAAATACCCTCATTTCTTGCTACTGCCATATAGTGCCATTGTCTGACTGGGAATTCCAAGAATATATTGGAGTTACAAATACCTTCAAGTTCTGCCACTGATATATAGTGCCAGTTTCTGACTGGGAATTCAAAGAATATATTGGGGTTACAAATACCGTCATTTCTTGCTACTGCCATATAGTGCCATTGTCTGACTGGGAATTCCAAGAATATATTGGGGTTACAAATACCTTCAAGTTCTGCCACTGACATATAGTGCCAGTTTCTGACTGGGAATTCAAAGAATATATTGGGGTTACAAACACCTTCAAGTCCTGCCACTGACATATAGTGCCAGTATCTGACTGGGAATTCAAAGAATATATTGGGGTTACAAACACCTTCAAGTCCTGCCACTGACATATAGTGCCAGTTTCTGACTGGGAATTCAAAGAATATATTGGGGTTACAAATACCCTCATTTCTTGCTACTGCCATATAGTGCCAGTTTCTGACTGGGAATTCAAAGAATATATTGGGGATACAAATACCCTCATTTCTTGCTACTGCCATATAGTGCCATTGTCTGATTGGGAATTCCAAGAATATATTGGGGTTACAAATACCTTCAAGTTCTGCCACTGACATATAGTGCCAGTTTCTGACTGGGAATTCAAAGAATATATTGGGGTTACAAATACCCTCATTTCTTGCTACTGCCATATAGTGCCATTGTCTGACTGGGAATTCCAAGAATATATTGGGGTTACAAATACCTTCATTTCTTGCTACTGCCATATAGTGCCATTGTCTGACTGGGAATTTCAAGAATATATTGGGGTTACAAATACCCTCATTACTTGCTACTGCCATATAGTGCCATTGTCTGACTGTGAATTCCAAGAATATATTGGGGTTACAAATACCTTCAAGTTCTGCCACTGACATATAGTGCCAGTTTCTGACTGGGAATTCAAAGAATATATTGGGGTTACAAATACCCTCATTTCTTGCTACTGCCATATAGTGCCAGTTTCTGACTGGGAATTCAAAGAATATATTGGGGTTACAAATACCCTCATTTCTTGCTACTGCCATATAGTGCCATTGTCTGACTGGGAATTCCAAGAATATATTGGGGTTACAAATACCTGCAAGTTCTGCCACTGACATATAGTGCCAGTTTCTGACTGGGAATTCAAAGAATATATTGGGGTTACAAATACCCTCATTTCTTGCTACTGCAATATAGTGCCATTGTCTGACTGGGAATTCCAATAATATATTGGGGTTACAAATACCTTCAAGTCCTGCCACTGACATATAGTGCCAGTTTCTGACTGGGAATTCCAAGAATATATTGGGGTTACAAATACCCTCATTTCTTGCTACTGCCATATAGTGCCATTGTCTGACTGGGAATTCCAAGAATATATTGGGGTTACAAATACCTTCAAGTTCTGCCACTGACATATAGTGCCAGTTTCTGACAGGGAATTCAAAGAATATATTGGGGTTACAAATACCCTCATTTCTTGCTACTGCCATATAGTGCCATTGTCTGACTGGGAATTCCAAGAATATATTGGGGTTACAAATACCTTCAAGTTCTGCCACTGACATATAGTGCCAGTTTCTGACTGGGAATTCAAAGAATATATTGGGTTTACAAATACCCTCATTTCTTGCTACTGCCATATAGTGCCAGTTTCTGACTGGGAATTCCAAGAATATATTGGGGTTACAAATACCCTCATTTCTTGCTACTGCCATATAGTGCCATTGTCTGACTGGGAATTTAAAGAATATATTGGGGTTACAAATACCTTCAAGTTCTGCCACTGACATATAGTGCCAGTTTCTGACTGGGAATTCAAAGAATATATTGGGGTTACAAATACCCTCATTTCTTGCTACTGCCATATAGTGCCATTGTCTGACTGGGAATTCAAAGAATATATTGGGGTTACAAACACCTTCAAGTCCTGCCACTGACATATAGTGCCAGTTTCTGACTGGGAATTCCAAGAATATATTGGGGTTACAAATACCTTCAAGTTCTGCCACTGACATATAGTGCCAGTTTCTGACTGGGAATTCAAAGAATATATTGGGGTTACAAATACCCTCATTTCTTGCTACTGCCATATAGTGCCAGTTTCTGACTGGGAATTCAAAGAATTTATTGGGGTTACAAATACCCTCATTTCTTGCTACTGCCAAATAGTGCCATTGTCTGACTGGGAATTCCAATAATATATTGGGGTTACAAATACCTTCAAGTCCTGCCACTGCCATATAGTGCCATTGTCTGACTGGGAATTCCAAGAATATATTGGGGTTACAAATACCCTCATTTCTTGCTACTGTCATATAGTGCCAGTTTCTGACTGGGAATTCCAAGAATATATTGGGGTTACAAATACCCTCATTTCTTGCTACTGCCATATAGTGCCATTGTCTGACTGGGAATTCCAAGAATATATTGGGGTTACAAATACCTTCAAGTTCTGCCACTGACATATAGTGCCAGTTTCTGACTGGGAATTCAAAGAATATATTGGGGTTACAAATACCCTCATTTCTTGCTACTGCCATATAGTGCCATTGTCTGACTGGGAATTCCAAGAATATATTGGGGTTACAAATACCTTCAAGTTCTGCCACTGACATATAGTGCCAGTTTCTGACTGGGAATTCAAAGAATATATTGGGGTTACAAATACCCTCATTTCTTGCTACTGCCATATAGTGCCATTGTCTGACTGGGAATTCCAAGAATATATTGGGGTTACAAATACCTTCAAGTTCTGCCACTGACATATAGTGCCAGTTTCTGACTGGGAATTCAAAGAATATATTGGGGTTACAAATACCCTCATTTCTTGCTACTGCCATATAGTCCCAGTTTCTGACTGGGAATTCAAAGAATATATTGAGGTTACAAATACCCTCATTTCTTGCTACTGCCATATAGTGCCATTGTCTGACTGGGAATTCCAAGAATATATTGGGGTTACAAATACCTTCAAGTTCTGCCACTGACATATAGTGCCAGTTTCTGACTGGGAATTTAAAGAATATATTGGGGTTACAAATACCCTCATTTCTTGCTACTGCCATATAGTGCCATTGTCTGACTGGGAATTCCAAGAATATATTGGGGTTACAAATACCTTCAAGTTTTGCCACTGACATATAGTGCCAGTTTCTGACTGTGAATTCAAAGAATATATTGGGGTTACATATACCCTCATTTCTTGCTACTGCCATATAGTGCCAGTTTCTGACTGGGAATTCAAAGAATATATTGGGGTTACAAACACCTTCAAGTCCTGCCACTGACATATAGTGCCAGTATCTGACTGGGAATTCAAAGAATATATTGGGGTTACAAACACCTTCAAGTCCTGCCACTGACATATAGTGCCAGTTTCTGACTGGGAATTCAAAGAATATATTGGGGTTACAAATACCCTCATTTCTTGCTACTGCCATATAGTGCCAGTTTCTGACTGGGAATTCAAAGAATATATTGGGGTTACAAATACCTTCAAGTTCTGCCACTGACATATAGTGCCAGTTTCTGACTGGGAATTCAAAGAATATATTGGGGTTACAAATACCCTCATTTCTTGCTACTGCCATATAGTGCCATTGTCTGACTGGGAATTCCAAGAATATATTGGGGTTACAAATACCTTCAAGTTCTGCCACTGACATATAGTGCCAGTTTCTGACTGGGAATTCAAAGAATATATTGGGGTTACAAATACCCTCATTTCTTGCTACTGCCATATAGTGCCATTGTCTGACTGGGAATTCCAAGAATATATTGGGGTTACAAATACCTTCATTTCTTGCTACTGCCATATAGTGCCATTGTCTGACTGGGAATTTCAAGAATATATTGGGGTTACAAATACCCTCATTACTTGCTACTGCCATATAGTGCCATTGTCTGACTGTGAATTCCAAGAATATATTGGGGTTACAAATACCTTCAAGTTCTGCCACTGACATATAGTGCCAGTTTCTGACTGGGAATTCAAAGAATATATTGGGGTTACAAATACCCTCATTTCTTGCTACTGCCATATAGTGCCAGTTTCTGACTGGGAATTCAAAGAATATATTGGGGTTACAAATACCCTCATTTCTTGCTACTGCCATATAGTGCCATTGTCTGACTGGGAATTCCAAGAATATATTGGGGTTACAAATACCTTCAAGTCCTGCCACTGACATATAGTGCCAGTTTCTGACTAGGAATTCCAAGAATATATTGGGGTTACAAATACCCTCATTTCTTGCTACTGCCATATAGTGCCATTGTCTGACTGGGAATTCCAAGAATATATTGGGGTTACAAATACCTTCAAGTTCTGCCACTGACATATAGTGCCAGTTTCTGACAGGGAATTCAAAGAATATATTGGGGTTACAAATACCCTCATTTCTTGCTACTGCCATATAGTGCCATTGTCTGACTGGGAATTCCAAGAATATATTGGGGTTACAAATACCTTCAAGTTCTGCCACTGACATATAGTGCCAGTTTCTGACTGGGAATTCAAAGAATATATTGGGTTTACAAATACCCTCATTTCTTGCTACTGCCATATAGTGCCAGTTTCTGACTGGGAATTCCAAGAATATATTGGGGTTACAAATACCCTCATTTCTTGCTACTGCCATATAGTGCCATTGTCTGACTGGGAATTTAAAGAATATATTGGGGTTACAAATACCTTCAAGTTCTGCCACTGACATATAGTGCCAGTTTCTGACTGGGAATTCAAAGAATATATTGGGGTTACAAATACCCTCATTTCTTGCTACTGCCATATAGTGCCATTGTCTGACTGGGAATTCAAAGAATATATTGGGGTTACAAACACCTTCAAGTCCTGCCACTGACATATAGTGCCAGTTTCTGACTGGGAATTCCAAGAATATATTGGGGTTACAAATACCTTCAAGTTCTGCCACTGACATATAGTGCCACTTTCTGACTGGGAATTCAAAGAATATATTGGGGTTACAAATACCCTCATTTCTTGCTACTGCCATATAGTGCCAGTTTCTGACTGGGAATTCAAAGAATTTATTGGGGTTACAAATACCCTCATTTCTTGCTACTGCCAAATAGTGCCATTGTCTGACTGGGAATTCCAATAATATATTGGGGTTACAAATACCTTCAAGTCCTGCCACTGCCATATAGTGCCATTGTCTGACTGGGAATTCCAAGAATATATTGGGGTTACAAATACCCTCATTTCTTGCTACTGTCATATAGTGCCAGTTTCTGACTGGGAATTCCAAGAATATATTGGGGTTACAAATACCCTCATTTCTTGCTACTGCCATATAGTGCCATTGTCTGACTGGGAATTCCAAGAATATATTGGGGTTACAAATACCTTCAAGTTCTGCCACTGACATATAGTGCCAGTTTCTGACTGGGAATTCAAAGAATATATTGGGGTTACAAATACCCTCATTTCTTGCTACTGCCATATAGTGCCATTGTCTGACTGGGAATTCCAAGAATATATTGGGGTTACAAATATCTTCAAGTTCTGCCACTGACATATAGTGCCAGTTTCTGACTGGGAATTCAAAGAATATATTGGGGTTACAAATACCCTCATTTCTTGCTACTGCCATATAGTGCCATTGTCTGTCTGGGAATTCCAAGAATATATTGGGGTTACAAATACCTTCAAGTTCTGCCACTGACATATAGTGCCAGTTTCTGACTGGGAATTCAAAGAATATATTGGGGTTACAAATACCCTCATTTCTTGCTACTGCCATATAGTGCCAGTTTCTGACTGGGAATTCAAAGAATATATTGAGGTTACAAATACCCTCATTTCTTGCTACTGCCATATAGTGCCATTGTCTGACTGGGAATTCCAAGAATATATTGGGGTTACAAATACCTTCAAGTTCTGCCACTGACATATAGTGCCAGTTTCTGACTGGGAATTCAAAGAATATATTGGGGTTACAAATACCCTCATTTCTTGCTACTGCCATATAGTGCCATTGTCTGACTGGGAATTCCAAGAATATATTGGGGTTACAAATACCTTCAAGTTTTGCCACTGACATATAGTGCCAGTTTCTGACTGTGAATTCAAAGAATATATTGGGGTTACATATACCCTCATTTCTTGCTACTGCCATATAGTGCCAGTTTCTGACTGGGAATTCCAAGAATATATTGGGGTTACAAATACCCTCATTTCTTGCTACTGCCATATAGTGCCATTGTCTGACTGGGAATTCAAAGAATATATTGGGGTTACAAACACCTTCAAGTTCTGCCACTGACATATAGTGCCAGTTTCTGACTGGGAATTCAAAGAATATATTGGGGTTACAAATACCCTCATTTCTTGCTACTGCCATATAGTGCCATTGTCTGACTGGGAATTCAAAGAATATATTGGGGTTACAAACACCTTCAAGTCCTGCCACTGACATATAGTGCCAGTTTCTGACTGGGAATTCCAAGAATATATTGGGGTTACAAATACCTTCAAGTTCTGCCACTGACATATAGTGCCAGTTTCTGACTGGGAATTCAAAGAATATATTGGGGTTACAAATACCCTCATTTCTTGCTACTGCCATATAGTGCCAGTTTCTGACTGGGAATTCAAAGAATTTATTGGGGTTACAAATACCCTCATTTCTTGCTACTGCCAAATAGTGCCATTGTCTGACTGGGAATTCCAATAATATATTGGGGTTACAAATACCTTCAAGTCCTGCCACTGCCATATAGTGCCATTGTCTGACTGGGAATTCCAAGAATATATTGGGGTTACAAATACCCTCATTTCTTGCTACTGTCATATAGTGCCAGTTTCTGACTGGGAATTCCAAGAATATATTGGGGTTACAAATACCCTCATTTCTTGCTACTGCCATATAGTGCCATTGTCTGACTGGGAATTCCAAGAATATATTGGGGTTACAAATACCTTCAAGTTCTGCCACTGACATATAGTGCCAGTTTCTGACTGGGAATTCAAAGAATATATTGGGGTTACAAATACCCTCATTTCTTGCTACTGCCATATAGTGCCATTGTCTGACTGGGAATTCCAAGAATATATTGGGGTTACAAATACCTTCAAGTTCTGCCACTGACATATAGTGCCAGTTTCTGACTGGGAATTCAAAGAATATATTGGGGTTACAAATACCCTCATTTCTTGCTACTGCCATATAGTGCCATTGTCTGACTGGGAATTCCAAGAATATATTGGGGTTACAAATACCTTCAAGTTCTGCCACTGACATATAGTGCCAGTTTCTGACTGGGAATTCAAAGAATATATTGGGGTTACAAATACCCTCATTTCTTGCTACTGCCATATAGTCCCAGTTTCTGACTGGGAATTCAAAGAATATATTGAGGTTACAAATACCCTCATTTCTTGCTACTGCCATATAGTGCCAGTTTCTGACTGGGAATTCAAAGAATATATTGGGGTTACAAACACCTTCAAGTCCTGCCACTGACATATAGTGCCAGTATCTGACTGGGAATTCAAAGAATATATTGGGGTTACAAACACCTTCAAGTCCTGCCACTGACATATAGTGCCAGTTTCTGACTGGGAATTCAAAGAATATATTGGGGTTACAAATACCCTCATTTCTTGCTACTGCCATATAGTGCCAGTTTCTGACTGGGAATTCAAAGAATATATTGGGGTTACAAATACCTTCAAGTTCTGCCACTGACATATAGTGCCAGTTTCTGACTGGGAATTCAAAGAATATATTGGGGTTACAAATACCCTCATTTCTTGCTACTGCCATATAGTGCCATTGTCTGACTGGGAATTCCAAGAATATATTGGGGTTACAAATACCTTCAAGTTCTGCCACTGACATATAGTGCCAGTTTCTGACTGGGAATTCAAAGAATATATTGGGGTTACAAATACCCTCATTTCTTGCTACTGCCATATAGTGCCATTGTCTGACTGGGAATTCCAAGAATATATTGGGGTTACAAATACCTTCATTTCTTGCTACTGCCATATAGTGCCATTGTCTGACTGGGAATTTCAAGAATATATTGGGGTTACAAATACCCTCATTACTTGCTACTGCCATATAGTGCCATTGTCTGACTGTGAATTCCAAGAATATATTGGGGTTACAAATACCTTCAAGTTCTGCCACTGACATATAGTGCCAGTTTCTGACTGGGAATTCAAAGAATATATTGGGGTTACAAATACCCTCATTTCTTGCTACTGCCATATAGTGCCAGTTTCTGACTGGGAATTCAAAGAATATATTGGGGTTACAAATACCCTCATTTCTTGCTACTGCCATATAGTGCCATTGTCTGACTGGGAATTCCAAGAATATATTGGGGTTACAAATACCTTCAAGTCCTGCCACTGACATATAGTGCCAGTTTCTGACTAGGAATTCCAAGAATATATTGGGGTTACAAATACCCTCATTTCTTGCTACTGCCATATAGTGCCATTGTCTGACTGGGAATTCCAAGAATATATTGGGGTTACAAATACCTTCAAGTTCTGCCACTGACATATAGTGCCAGTTTCTGACAGGGAATTCAAAGAATATATTGGGGTTACAAATACCCTCATTTCTTGCTACTGCCATATAGTGCCATTGTCTGACTGGGAATTCCAAGAATATATTGGGGTTACAAATACCTTCAAGTTCTGCCACTGACATATAGTGCCAGTTTCTGACTGGGAATTCAAAGAATATATTGGGTTTACAAATACCCTCATTTCTTGCTACTGCCATATAGTGCCAGTTTCTGACTGGGAATTCCAAGAATATATTGGGGTTACAAATACCCTCATTTCTTGCTACTGCCATATAGTGCCATTGTCTGACTGGGAATTTAAAGAATATATTGGGGTTACAAATACCTTCAAGTTCTGCCACTGACATATAGTGCCAGTTTCTGACTGGGAATTCAAAGAATATATTGGGGTTACAAATACCCTCATTTCTTGCTACTGCCATATAGTGCCATTGTCTGACTGGGAATTCAAAGAATATATTGGGGTTACAAACACCTTCAAGTCCTGCCACTGACATATAGTGCCAGTTTCTGACTGGGAATTCCAAGAATATATTGGGGTTACAAATACCTTCAAGTTCTGCCACTGACATATAGTGCCAGTTTCTGACTGGGAATTCAAAGAATATATTGGGGTTACAAATACCCTCATTTCTTGCTACTGCCAAATAGTGCCATTGTCTGACTGGGAATTCCAATAATATATTGGGGTTACAAATACCTTCAAGTCCTGCCACTGCCATATAGTGCCATTGTCTGACTGGGAATTCCAAGAATATATTGGGGTTACAAATACCCTCATTTCTTGCTACTGTCATATAGTGCCAGTTTCTGACTGGGAATTCCAAGAATATATTGGGGTTACAAATACCCTCATTTCTTGCTACTGCCATATAGTGCCATTGTCTGACTGGGAATTCCAAGAATATATTGGGGTTACAAATACCTTCAAGTTCTGCCACTGACATATAGTGCCAGTTTCTGACTGGGAATTCAAAGAATATATTGGGGTTACAAATACCCTCATTTCTTGCTACTGCCATATAGTGCCATTGTCTGACTGGGAATTCCAAGAATATATTGGGGTTACAAATACCTTCAAGTTCTGCCACTGACATATAGTGCCAGTTTCTGACTGGGAATTCAAAGAATATATTGGGGTTACAAATACCCTCATTTCTTGCTACTGCCATATAGTGCCATTGTCTGTCTGGGAATTCCAAGAATATATTGGGGTTACAAATACCTTCAAGTTCTGCCACTGACATATAGTGCCAGTTTCTGACTGGGAATTCAAAGAATATATTGGGGTTACAAATACCCTCATTTCTTGCTACTGCCATATAGTGCCAGTTTCTGACTGGGAATTCAAAGAATATATTGAGGTTACAAATACCCTCATTTCTTGCTACTGCCATATAGTGCCATTGTCTGACTGGGAATTCCAAGAATATATTGGGGTTACAAATACCTTCAAGTTTTGCCACTGACATATAGTGCCAGTTTCTGACTGTGAATTCAAAGAATATATTGGGGTTACATATACCCTCATTTCTTGCTACTGCCATATAGTGCCAGTTTCTGACTGGGAATTCCAAGAATATATTGGGGTTACAAATACCCTCATTTCTTGCTACTGCCATATAGTGCCATTGTCTGACTGGGAATTCAAAGAATATATTGGGGTTACAAACACCTTCAAGTCCTGCCACTGACATATAGTGCCAGTTTCTGACTGGGAATTCCAAGAATATATTGGGGTTACAAATACCTTCAAGTTCTGCCACTGACATATAGTGCCAGTTTCTGACTGGGAATTCAAAGAATATATTGGGGTTACAAATACCCTCATTTCTTGCTACTGCCATATAGTGCCAGTTTCTGACTGGGAATTCAAAGAATATATTGGGGTTACAAATACCCTCATTTCTTGCTACTGCCATATAGTGCCATTGTCTGACTGGGAATTCCAATAATATATTGGGGTTACAAATACCTTCAAGTCCTGCCACTGCCATATAGTGCCATTGTCTGACTGGGAATTCCAATAATATATTGGGGTTACAAATACCTTCAAGTCCTGCCACTGCCATATAGTGCCATTGTCTGACTGGGAATTCCAATAATATACTGGGGTTACAAACACCTTCAAGTCCTGCCACTGACATATAGTGCCAGTTTCTGACTGGGAATTCCAAGAATATATTGGGGTTACAAATACCCTCATTTCTTGCTACTGCCATATAGTACCAGTTTCTGACTGGGAATTCAAAGAATATATTGGGGTTACAAATACCCTCATTTCTTGCTACTGCCATATAGTGCCATTGTCTGACTGGGAATTCCAAGAATATATTGGAGTTACAAATACCTTCAAGTTCTGCCACTGATATATAGTGCCAGTTTCTGACTGGGAATTCAAAGAATATATTGGGGTTACAAATACCCTCATTTCTTGCTACTGCCATATAGTGCCATTGTCTGACTGGGAATTCCAAGAATATATTGGGGTTACAAATACCTTCAAGTTCTGCCACTGACATATAGTGCCAGTTTCTGACTGGGAATTCAAAGAATATATTGGGGTTACAAATACCCTCATTTCTTGCTACTGCCATATAGTGCCATTGTCTGACTGGGAATTCCAAGAATATATTGGGGTTACAAATACCCTCATTTCTTGCTACTGCCATATAGTGCCATTGTCTGACTGGGAATTCAAAGAATATATTGGGGTTACAAACACCTTCAAGTCCTGCCACTGACATATAGTGCCAGTATCTGACTGGGAATTCAAAGAATATATTGGGGTTACAAACACCTTCAAGTCCTGCCAATGATATATAGTGGCAGTTTCTGACTGGGAATTCAAAGAATATATTGGGGTTACAAATACCCTCATTTCTTGCTACTGCCATATAGTGCCAGTTTCTGACTGGGAATTCAAAGAATATATTGGGGATACAAATACCCTCATTTCTTGCTACTGCCATATAGTGCCATTGTCTGATTGGGAATTCCAAGAATATATTGGGGTTACAAATACCTTCAAGTTCTGCCACTGACATATAGTGCCAGTTTCTGACTGGGAATTCAAAGAAAATATTGGGGTTACAAATACCCTCATTTCTTGCTACTGCCATATAGTGCCATTGTCTGACTGGGAATTCCAAGAATATATTGGGGTTACAAATACCTTCATTTCTTGCTACTGCCATATAGTGCCATTGTCTGACTGGGAATTTCAAGAATATATTGGGGTTACAAATACCCTCATTTCTTGCTACTGCCATATAGTGCCAGTTTCTGACTGGGAATTCCAATAATATATTGGGGTTACAAATACCCTCATTTCTTGCTACTGCCATATAGTGCCATTGTCTGACTGGGAATTCCAAGAATATATTGGGGTTACAAATACCCTCATTTCTTGCTACTGCCATATAGTGCCATTGTCTGACTGGGAATTCCAATAATATATTGGGGTTACAAACACCTTCAAGTCCTGCCACTGACATAGTTCCAGTTTCTGACTGGGAATTCCAAGAATATATTGGGGTTACAAATACCTTCAAGTTCTGCCACTGACATATAGTGCCAGTTTCTGACTGGGAATAGAAAGAATATATTGGGGTTACAAATACCCTCATTTCTTGCTACTGCCATATAGTGCCAGTTTCTGACTGGGAATTCAAAGAATATATTGGGGTTACAAATACCCTCATTTCTTGCTACTGCCATATAGTGCCATTGTCTGACTGGGAATTCCAATAATATATTGGGGTTACAAATACCTTCAAGTCCTGCCGCTGCCATATAGTGCCATTGTCTGACTGGGAATTCCAAGAATATATTGGGGTTACAAATACCCTCATTTCTTGCTACTGCCATATAGTGCCATTGTCTGACTGGGAATTCCAATAATATATTGGGGTTACAAACACCTTCAAGTCCTGCCACTGACATAGTGCCAGTTTCTGACTGGGAATTCCAAGAATATATTGGGGTTACAAATACCTTCAAGTTCTGCCACTGACATATAGTGCCAGTTTCTGACTGGGAATTCAAAGAATATATTGGGGTTACAAATACCCTCATTTCTTGCTACTGCCATATAGTGCCAGTTTCTGACTGGGAATTCAAAGAATATATTGAGGTTACAAATACCCTCATTTCTTGCTACTGCCATATAGTGCCATTGTCTGACTGGGAATTCCAAGAATATATTGGGGTTACAAATACCTTCAAGTTCTGCCACTGACATATAGTGCCAGTTTCTGACTGGGAATTCAAAGAATATATTGGGGTTACAAATACCCTCATTTCTTGCTACTGCCATATAGTGCCAGTTTCTGACTGGGAATTCAAAGAATATATTGGGGTTACAAATACCCTCATTTCTTGCTACTGCCATATAGTGCCATTGTCTGACTGGGAATTCCAATAATATATTGGGGTTACAAATACCTTCAAGTCCTGCCACTGCCATATAGTGCCATTGTCTGACTGGGAATTCCAATAATATATTGGGGTTACAAATACCTTCAAGTCCTGCCACTGCCATATAGTGCCATTGTCTGACTGGGAATTCCAAGAATATATTGGGGTTACAAATACCCTCATTTCTTGCTACTGCCATATAGTGCCATTGTCTGACTGGGAATTCCAATAATATATTGGGGTTACAAACACCTTCAAGTCCTGCCACTGACATATAGTGCCAGTTTCTGACTGGGAATTCCAAGAATATATTGGGGTTACAAATACCCTCATTTCTTGCTACTGCCATATAGTGCCATTGTCTGACTGGGAATTCCAAGAATATATTGGAGTTACAAATACCTTCAAGTTCTGCCACTGATATATAGTGCCAGTATCTGACTGGGAATTCAAAGAATATATTGGGGTTACAAACACCTTCAAGTCCTGCCACTGACATATAGTGCCAGTTTCTGACTGGGAATTCAAAGAATATATTGGGGTTACAAATACCCTCATTTCTTGCTACTGCCATATAGTGCCAGTTTCTGACTGGGAATTCAAAGAATATATTGGGGATACAAATACCCTCATTTCTTGCTACTGCCATATAGTGCCATTGTCTGATTGGGAATTCCAAGAATATATTGGGGTTACAAATACCTTCAAGTTCTGCCACTGACATATAGTGCCAGTTTCTGACTGGGAATTCCAAGAATATATTGGGGTTACAAATACCTTCAAGTTCTGCCACTGACATATAGTGCCAGTTTCTGACTGGGAATTCAAAGAATATATTGGGGTTACAAATACCCTCATTTCTTGCTACTGCCATATAGTGCCATTGTCTGACTGGGAATTCCAAGAATATATTGGGGTTACAAATACCCTCATTTCTTGCTACTGCCATATAGTGCCATTGTCTGACTGTGAATTCCAAGAATATATTGGGGTTACAAATACCTTCAAGTTCTGCCACTGACATATAGTGCCAGTTTCTGACTGGGAATTCAAAGATTATATTGGGGTTACAAATACCCTCATTTCTTGCTACTGCCATATAGTGCCAGTTTCTGACTGGGAATTCAAAGAATATATTGGGGTTACAAATACTCTCATTTCTTGCTACTGCCATATAGTGCCATTGTCTGACTGGGAATTCCAAGAATATATTGGGGTTACAAATACCTTCAAGTTCTGCCACTGACATATAGTGCCAGTTTCTGACTGGGAATTCAAAGAATATATTGGGGTTACAAATACCCTCATTTCTTGCTACTGCCATATAGTGCCATTGTCTGACTGGGAATTCCAATAATATATTGGGGTTACAAATACCTTCAAGTCCTGCCACTGACATATAGTGCCAGTTTCTGACTAGGAATTCCAAGAATATATTGGGGTTACAAATACCCTCATTTCTTGCTACTGCCATATAGTGCCATTGTCTGACTGGGAATTCCAAGAATATATTGGGGTTACAAATACCTTCAAGTTCTGCCACTGACATATAGTGCCAGTTTCTGACAGGGAATTCAAAGAATATATTGGGGTTACAAATACCCTCATTTCTTGCTACTGCCATATAGTGCCATTGTCTGACTGGGAATTCCAAGAATATATTGGGGTTACAAATACCTTCAAGTTCTGCCACTGACATATAGTGCCAGTTTCTGACTGGGAATTCAAAGAATATATTGGGTTTACAAATACCCTCATTTCTTGCTACTGCCATATAGTGCCAGTTTCTGACTGGGAATTCCAAGAATATATTGGGGTTACAAATACCCTCATTTCTTGCTACTGCCATATAGTGCCATTGTCTGACTGGGAATTTAAAGAATATATTGGGGTTACAAACACCTTCAAGTCCTGCCACTGACATATAGTGCCAGTTTCTGACTGGGAATTCCAAGAATATATTGGGGTTACAAACACCTTCAAGTTCTGCCACTGACATATAGTGCCAGTTTCTGACTGGGAATTCAAAGAATATATTGGGGTTACAAATACCCTCATTTCTTGCTACTGCCATATAGTGCCATTGTCTGACTGGGAATTCAAAGAATATATTGGGGTTACAAACACCTTCAAGTCCTGCCACTGACATATAGTGCCAGTTTCTGACTGGGAATTCCAAGAATATATTGGGGTTACAAATACCTTCAAGTTCTGCCACTGACATATAGTGCCAGTTTCTGACTGGGAACTCAAAGAATATATTGGGGTTACAAATACCCTCATTTCTTGCTACTGCCATATAGTGCCAGTTTCTGACTGGGAATTCAAAGAATTTATTGGGGTTACAAATACCCTCATTTCTTGCTACTGCCATATAGTGCCATTGTCTGACTGGGAATTCCAATAATATATTGGGGTTACAAATACCTTCAAGTCCTGCCACTTCCATATAGTGCCATTGTCTAACTGGGAATTCCAATAATATATTGGGGTTACAAATACCTTCAAGTCCTGCCACTGCCATATAGTGCCATTGTCTGACTGGGAATTCCAAGAATATATTGGGGTTACAAATACCCTCATTTCTTGCTACTGCCATATAGTGCCATTGTCTGACTGGGAATTCCAATAATATATTGGGGTTACAAACACCTTCAAGTCCTGCCACTGACATATAGTGCCAGTTTCTGACTGGGAATTCCAAGAATATATTGGGGTTACAAATACCTTCAAGTTCTGCCACTGACATATAGTGCCAGTTTCTGACTGGGAATTCAAAGAATATATTGGGGTTACAAATACCCTCATTTCTTGCTACTGCCATATAGTGCCATTGTCTGACTGGGAATTCCAAGAATATATTGGGGTTACAAATACCCTCATTTCTTGCTACTGCCATATAGTGCCATTGTCTGACTGGGAATTCAAAGAATATATTGGGGTTACAAACACCTTCAAGTCCTGCCACTGACATATAGTGCCAGTATCTGACTGGGAATTCAAAGAATATATTGGGGTTACAAAGACCTTCAAGTCCTGCCACTGATATATAGTGCCAGTTTCTGACTGGGAATTCCAATAATATATTGGGGTTACAAATACCTTCAAGTCCTGCCACTGACATATAGTGCCAGTTTCTGACTAGGAATTCCAAGAATATATTGGGGTTACAAATACCCTCATTTCTTGCTACTGCCATATAGTGCCATTGTCTGACTGGGAATTCCAAGAATATATTGGGGTTACAAATACCTTCAAGTTCTGCCACTGACATATAGTGCCAGTTTCTGACAGGGAATTCAAAGAATATATTGGGGTTACAAATACCCTCATTTCTTGCTACTGCCATATAGTGCCATTGTCTGACTGGGAATTCCAAGAATATATTGGGGTTACAAATACCTTCAAGTTCTGCCATTGACATATAGTGCCAGTTTCTGACTGGGAATTCAAAGAATATATTGGGTTTACAAATACCCTCATTTCTTGCTACTGCCATATAGTGCCAGTTTCTGACTGGGAATTCCAAGAATATATTGGGGTTACAAATACCCTCATTTCTTGCTACTGCCATATAGTGCCATTGTCTGACTGGGAATTTAAAGAATATATTGGGGTTACAAACACCTTCAAGTCCTGCCACTGACATATAGTGCCAGTTTCTGACTGGGAATTCCAAGAATATATTGGGGTTACAAATACCTTCAAGTTCTGCCACTGACATATAGTGCCAGTTTCTGACTGGGAATTCACAGAATATATTGGGGTTACAAATACCCTCATTTCTTGCTACTGCCATATAGTGCCAGTTTCTGACTGGGAATTCAAAGAATTTATTGGGGTTACAAATACCCTCATTTCTTGCTACTGCCATATAGTGCCATTGTCTGACTGGGAATTCCAATAATATATTGGGGTTACAAATACCTTCAAGTCCTGCCACTGCCATATAGTGCCATTGTCTGACTGGGAATTCCAATAATATATTGGGGTTACAAATACCTTCAAGTCCTGCCACTGCCATATAGTGCCATTGTCTGACTGGGAATTCCAAGAATATATTGGGGTTACAAATACCCTCATTTCTTGCTACTGCCATATAGTGCCATTGTCTGACTGGGAATTCCAATAATATATTGGGGTTACAAACACCTTCAAGTCCTGCCACTGACATATAGTGCCAGTTTCTGACTGGGAATTCCAAGAATATATTGGGGTTACAAATACCTTCAAGTTCTGCCACTGACATATAGTGCCAGTTTCTGACTGGGAATTCAAAGAATATATTGGGGTTACAAATACCCTCATTTCTTGCTACTGCCATATAGTGCCAGTTTCTGACTGGGAATTCCAAGAATATATTGGGGTTACAAATACCCTCATTTCTTGCTACTGCCATATAGTGCCATTGTCTGACTGGGAATTCCAAGAATATATTGGGGTTACAAATACCTTCAAGTTCTGCCACTGACATATAGTGCCAGTTTCTGACTGGGAATTCAAAGAATATATTGGGGTTACAAATACCCTCATTTCTTGCTACTGCCATATAGTGCCAGTTTCTGACTGGGAATTCAAAGAATATATTGAGGTTACAAATACCCTCATTTCTTGCTACTGCCATATAGTGCCATTGTCTGACTGGGAATTCCAAGAATATATTGGGGTTACAAATACCCTCATTACTTGCTACTGCCATATAGTGCCATTGTCTGACTGTGAATTCCAAGAATATATTGGGGTTACAAATACCTTCAAGTTCTGCCACTGACATATAGTGCCAGTTTCTGACTGGGAATTCAAAGAATATATTGGGGTTACAAATACCCTCATTTCTTGCTACTGCCATATAGTGCCAGTTTCTGACTGGGAATTCAAAGAATATATTGGGGTTACAAATACCCTCATTTCTTGCTACTGCCATATAGTGCCATTGTCTGACTGGGAATTCCAAGAATATATTGGGGTTACAAATACCTGCAAGTTCTGCCACTGACATATAGTGCCAGTTTCTGACTGGGAATTCAAAGAATATATTGGGGTTACAAATACCCTCATTTCTTGCTACTGCAATATAGTGCCATTGTCTGACTGGGAATTCCAATAATATATTGGGGTTACAAATACCTTCAAGTCCTGCCACTGACATATAGTGCCAGTTTCTGACTAGGAATTCCAAGAATATATTGGGGTTACAAATACCCTCATTTCTTGCTACTGCCATATAGTGCCATTGTCTGACTGGGAATTCCAAGAATATATTGGGGTTACAAATACCTTCAAGTTCTGCCACTGACATATAGTGCCAGTTTCTGACAGGGAATTCAAAGAATATATTGGGGTTACAAATACCCTCATTTCTTGCTACTGCCATATAGTGCCATTGTCTGACTGGGAATTCCAAGAATATATTGGGGTTACAAATACCTTCAAGTTCTGCCACTGACATATAGTGCCAGTTTCTGACTGGGAATTCAAAGAATATATTGGGTTTACAAATACCCTCATTTCTTGCTACTGCCATATAGTGCCAGTTTCTGACTGGGAATTCCAAGAATATATTGGGGTTACAAATACCCTCATTTCTTGCTACTGCCATATAGTGCCATTGTCTGACTGGGAATTTAAAGAATATATTGGGGTTACAAATACCTTCAAGTTCTGCCACTGACATATAGTGCCAGTTTCTGACTGGGAATTCAAAGAATATATTGGGGTTACAAATACCCTCATTTCTTGCTACTGCCATATAGTGCCATTGTCTGACTGGGAATTCAAAGAATATATTGGGGTTACAAACACCTTCAAGTCCTGCCACTGACATATAGTGCCAGTTTCTGACTGGGAATTCAAAGAATATATTGGGGTTACAAATACCATCATTTCTTGCTACTGCCATATAGTGCCATTGTCTGACTGGGAATTCCAAGAATATATTGGGGTTACAAACACCTTCAAGTTCTGCCACTGACATATAGTGCCAGTTTCTGACTGGGAATTCCAAGAATATATTGGGGTTACAAATACCCTCATTTCTTGCTACTGCCATATAGTGCCATTGTCTGACTGGGAATTCAAAGAATATATTGGGGTTACAAACACCTTCAAGTCCTGCCACTGACATATAGTGCCAGTTTCTGACTGGGAATTCCAAGAATATATTGGGGTTACAAATACCTTCAAGTTCTGCCACTGACATATAGTGCCAGTTTCTGACTGGGAATTCAAAGAATATATTGGGGTTACTAATACCCTCATTTCTTGCTACTGCCATATAGTGCCAGTTTCTGACTGGGAATTCCAAGAATATATTGGGGTTACAAATACCCTCATTTCTTGCTACTGCCATATAGTGCCATTGTCTGACTGGGAATTCCAAGAATATATTGGGGTTACAAATACCTTCAAGTTCTGCCACTGACATATAGTGCCAGTTTCTGACTGGGAATTCAAAGAATATATTGGGGTTACAAATACCCTCATTTCTTGCTACTGCCATATAGTGCCAGTTTCTGACTGGGAATTCAAAGAATATATTGAGGTTACAAATACCCTCATTTCTTGCTACTGCCATATAGTGCCATTGTCTGACTGGGAATTCCAAGAATATATTGGGGTTACAAATACCCTCATTACTTGCTACTGCCATATAGTGCCATTGTCTGACTGTGAATTCCAAGAATATATTGGGGTTACAAATACCTTCAAGTTCTGCCACTGACATATAGTGCCAGTTTCTGACTGGGAATTCAAAGAATATATTGGGGTTACAAATACCCTCATTTCTTGCTACTGCCATATAGTGCCAGTTTCTGACTGGGAATTCAAAGAATATATTGGGGTTACAAATACCCTCATTTCTTGCTACTGCCATATAGTGCCATTGTCTGACTGGGAATTCCAAGAATATATTGGGGTTACAAATACCTGCAAGTTCTGCCACTGACATATAGTGCCAGTTTCTGACTGGGAATTCAAAGAATATATTGGGGTTACGAATACCCTCATTTCTTGCTACTGCAATATAGTGCCATTGTCTGACTGGGAATTCCAATAATATATTGGGGTTACAAATACCTTCAAGTCCTGCCACTGACATATAGTGCCAGTTTCTGACTAGGAATTCCAAGAATATATTGGGGTTACAAATACCCTCATTTCTTGCTACTGCCATATAGTGCCATTGTCTGACTGGGAATTCCAAGAATATATTGGGGTTACAAATACCTTCAAGTTCTGCCACTGACATATAGTGCCAGTTTCTGACAGGGAATTCAAAGAATATATTGGGGTTACAAATACCCTCATTTCTTGCTACTGCCATATAGTGCCATTGTCTGACTGGGAATTCCAAGAATATATTGGGGTTACAAATACCTTCAAGTTCTGCCACTGACATATAGTGCCAGTTTCTGACTGGGAATTCAAAGAATATATTGGGTTTACAAATACCCTCATTTCTTGCTACTGCCATATAGTGCCAGTTTCTGACTGGGAATTCCAAGAATATATTGGGGTTACAAATACCCTCATTTCTTGCTACTGCCATATAGTGCCATTGTCTGACTGGGAATTTAAAGAATATATTGGGGTTACAAATACCTTCAAGTTCTGCCACTGACATATAGTGCCAGTTTCTGACTGGGAATTCAAAGAATATATTGGGGTTACAAATACCCTCATTTCTTGCTACTGCCATATAGTGCCATTGTCTGACTGGGAATTCAAAGAATATATTGGGGTTACAAACACCTTCAAGTCCTGCCACTGACATATAGTGCCAGTTTCTGACTGGGAATTCAAAGAATATATTGGGGTTACAAATACCATCATTTCTTGCTACTGCCATATAGTGCCATTGTCTGACTGGGAATTCCAAGAATATATTGGGGTTACAAACACCTTCAAGTTCTGCCACTGACATATAGTGCCAGTTTCTGACTGGGAATTCCAAGAATATATTGGGGTTACAAATACCCTCATTTCTTGCTACTGCCATATAGTGCCATTGTCTGACTGGGAATTCAAAGAATATATTGGGGTTACAAACACCTTCAAGTCCTGCCACTGACATATAGTGCCAGTTTCTGACTGGGAATTCCAAGAATATATTGGGGTTACAAATACCTTCAAGTTCTGCCACTGACATATAGTGCCAGTTTCTGACTGGGAATTCAAAGAATATATTGGGGTTACTAATACCCTCATTTCTTGCTACTGCCATATAGTGCCAGTTTCTGACTGGGAATTCAAAGAATTTATTGGGGTTACAAATACCCTCATTTCTTGCTACTGCCAAATAGTGCCATTGTCTGACTGGGAATTCCAATAATATATTGGGGTTACAAATACCTTCAAGTCCTGCCACTGCCATATAGTGCCATTGTCTGACTGGGAATTCCAAGAATATATTGGGGTTACAAATACCCTCATTTCTTGCTACTGTCATATAGTGCCAGTTTCTGACTGGGAATTCCAAGAATATATTGGGGTTACAAATACCCTCATTTCTTGCTACTGTCATATAGTGCCAGTTTCTGACTGGGAATTCCAAGAATATATTGGGGTTACAAATACCCTCATTTCTTGCTACTGCCATATAGTGCCATTGTCTGACTGGGAATTCCAAGAATATATTGGGGTTACAAATACCTTCAAGTTCTGCCACTGACATATAGTGCCAGTTTCTGACTGGGAATTCAAAGAATATATTGGGGTTACAAATACCCTCATTTCTTGCTACTGCCATATAGTGCCATTGTCTGACTGGGAATTCCAAGAATATATTGGGGTTACAAATACCTTCAAGTTCTGCCACTGACATATAGTGCCAGTTTCTGACTGGGAATTCAAAGAATATATTGGGGTTACAAATACCCTCATTTCTTGCTACTGCCATATAGTGCCATTGTCTGACTGGGAATTCCAAGAATATATTGGGGTTACAAATACCTTCAAGTTCTGCCACTGACATATAGTGCCAGTTTCTGACTGGGAATTCAAAAATATATTGGGGTTACAAATACCCTCATTTCTTGCTACTGCTATATAGTGCCAGTTTCTGACTGGGAATTCAAGGAATATATTGAGGTTACAAATACCCTCATTTCTTGCTACTGCCATATAGTGCCATTGTCTGACTGGGAATTCCAAGAATATATTGGGGTTACAAATACCTTCAAGTTCTGCCACTGACATATAGTGCCAGTTTCTGACTGGGAATTCAAAGAATATATTGGGGTTACAAATACCCTCATTTCTTGCTACTGCCATATAGTGCCATTGTCTGACTGGGAATTCCAAGAATATATTGGGGTTACAAATACCTTCAAGTTTTGCCACTGACATATAGTGCCAGTTTCTGACTGTGAATTCAAAGAATATATTGGGGTTACATATACCCTCATTTCTTGCTACTGCCATATAGTGCCAGTTTCTGACTGGGAATTCCAAGAATATATTGGGGTTACAAATACCCTCATTTCTTGCTACTGCCATATAGTGCCATTGTCTGACTGGGAATTCAAAGAATATATTGGGGTTACAAACACCTTCAAGTCCTGCCACTGACATATAGTGCCAGTTTCTGACTGGGAATTCCAAGAATATATTGGGGTTACAAATACCTTCAAGTTCTGCCACTGACATGTAGTGCCAGTTTCTGACTGGGAATTCAAAGAATATATTGGGGTTACAAATACCCTCATTTCTTGCTACTGCCATATAGTGCCAGTTTCTGACTGGGAATTCAAAGAATATATTGGGGTTACAAATACCCTCATTTCTTGCTACTGCCATATAGTGCCATTGTCTGACTGGGAATTCCAATAATATATTGGGGTTACAAATACCTTCAAGTCCTGCCACTGCCATATAGTGCCATTGTCTGACTGGGAATTCCAATAATATATTGGGGTTACAAATACCTTCAAGTCCTGCCACTGCCATATAGTGCCATTGTCTGACTGGGAATTCCAAGAATATATTGGGGTTACAAATACCCTCATTTCTTGCTACTGCCATATAGTGCCATTGTCTGACTGGGAATTCCAATAATATACTGGGGTTACAAACACCTTCAAGTCCTGCCACTGACATATAGTGCCAGTTTCTGACTGGGAATTCCAAGAATATATTGGGGTTACAAATACCCTCATTTCTTGCTACTGCCATATAGTGCCAGTTTCTGACTGGGAATTCAAAGAATATATTGGGGTTACAAATACCCTCATTTCTTGCTACTGCCATATAGTGCCATTGTCTGACTGGGAATTCCAAGAATATATTGGAGTTACAAATACCTTCAAGTTCTGCCACTGATATATAGTGCCAGTTTCTGACTGGGAATTCAAAGAATATATTGGGGTTACAAATACCCTCATTTCTTGCTACTGCCATATAGTGCCATTGTCTGACTGGGAATTCCAAGACTATATTGGGGTTACAAATACCTTCAAGTTCTGCCACTGACATATAGTGCCAGTTTCTGACTGGGAATTCAAAGAATATATTGGGGTTACAAATACCCTCATTTCTTGCTACTGCCATATAGTGCCATTGTCTGACTGGGAATTCCAAGAATATATTGGGGTTACAAATACCCTCATTTCTTGCTACTGCCATATAGTGCCATTGTCTGACTGGGAATTCAAAGAATATATTGGGGTTACAAACACCTTCAAGTCCTGCCACTGACATATAGTGCCAGTATCTGACTGGGAATTCAAAGAATATATTGGGGTTACAAACACCTTCAAGTCCTGCCACTGATATATAGTGACAGTTTCTGACTGGGAATTCAAAGAATATATTGGGGTTACAAATACCCTCATTTCTTGCTACTGCCATATAGTGCCAGTTTCTGACTGGGAATTCAAAGAATATATTGGGGATACAAATACCCTCATTTCTTGCTACTGCCATATAGTGCCATTGTCTGATTGGGAATTCCAAGAATATATTGGGGTTACAAATACCTTCAAGTTCTGCCACTGACATATAGTGCCAGTTTCTGACTGGGAATTCAAAGAATATATTGGGGTTACAAATACCCTCATTTCTTGCTACTGCCATATAGTGCCATTGTCTGAATGGGAATTCCAAGAATATATTGGGGTTACAAATACCTTCATTTCTTGCTACTGCCATATAGTGCCATTGTCTGACTGGGAATTTCAAGAATATATTGGGGTTACAAATACCCTCATTTCTTGCTACTGCCATATAGTGCCAGTTTCTGACTGGGAATTCCAATAATATATTGGTTTTACAAATACCCTCATTTCTTGCTACTGCCATATAGTGCCATTGTCTGACTGGGAATTCCAAGAATATATTGGGGTTACAAATACCTGCAAGTTCTGCCACTGACATATAGTGCCAGTTTCTGACTGGGAATTCAAAGAATATATTGGGGTTACAAATACCCTCATTTCTTGCTACTGCAATATAGTGCCATTGTCTGACTGGGAATTCCAATAATATATTGGGGTTACAAATACCTTCAAGTCCTGCCACTGACATATAGTGCCAGTTTCTGACTAGGAATTCCAAGAATATATTGGGGTTACAAATACCCTCATTTCTTGCTACTGCCATATAGTGCCATTGTCTGACTGGGAATTCCAAGAATATATTGGGGTTACAAATACCTTCAAGTTCTGCCACTGACATATAGTGCCAGTTTCTGACAGGGAATTCAAAGAATATATTGGGGTTACAAATACCCTCATTTCTTGCTACTGCCATATAGTGCCATTGTCTGACTGGGAATTCCAAGAATATATTGGGGTTACAAATACCTTCAAGTTCTGCCACTGACATATAGTGCCAGTTTCTGACTGGGAATTCAAAGAATATATTGGGTTTACAAATACCCTCATTTCTTGCTACTGCCATATAGTGCCAGTTTCTGACTGGGAATTCCAAGAATATATTGGGGTTACAAATACCCTCATTTCTTGCTACTGCCATATAGTGCCATTGTCTGACTGGGAATTTAAAGAATATATTGGGGTTACAAATACCTTCAAGTTCTGCCACTGACATATAGTGCCAGTTTCTGACTGGGAATTCAAAGAATATATTGGGGTTACAAATACCCTCATTTCTTGCTACTGCCATATAGTGCCATTGTCTGACTGGGAATTCAAAGAATATATTGGGGTTACAAACACCTTCAAGTCCTGCCACTGACATATAGTGCCAGTTTCTGACTGGGAATTCAAAGAATATATTGGGGTTACAAATACCATCATTTCTTGCTACTGCCATATAGTGCCATTGTCTGACTGGGAATTCCAAGAATATATTGGGGTTACAAACACCTTCAAGTTCTGCCACTGACATATAGTGCCAGTTTCTGACTGGGAATTCCAAGAATATATTGGGGTTACAAATACCCTCATTTCTTGCTACTGCCATATAGTGCCATTGTCTGACTGGGAATTCAAAGAATATATTGGGGTTACAAACACCTTCAAGTCCTGCCACTGACATATAGTGCCAGTTTCTGACTGGGAATTCCAAGAATATATTGGGGTTACAAATACCTTCAAGTTCTGCCACTGACATATAGTGCCAGTTTCTGACTGGGAATTCAAAGAATATATTGGGGTTACTAATACCCTCATTTCTTGCTACTGCCATATAGTGCCAGTTTCTGACTGGGAATTCCAAGAATATATTGGGGTTACAAATACCCTCATTTCTTGCTACTGCCATATAGTGCCATTGTCTGACTGGGAATTCCAAGAATATATTGGGGTTACAAATACCTTCAAGTTCTGCCACTGACATATAGTGCCAGTTTCTGACTGGGAATTCAAAGAATATATTGGGGTTACAAATACCCTCATTTCTTGCTACTGCCATATAGTGCCAGTTTCTGACTGGGAATTCAAAGAATATATTGAGGTTACAAATACCCTCATTTCTTGCTACTGCCATATAGTGCCATTGTCTGACTGGGAATTCCAAGAATATATTGGGGTTACAAATACCCTCATTACTTGCTACTGCCATATAGTGCCATTGTCTGACTGTGAATTCCAAGAATATATTGGGGTTACAAATACCTTCAAGTTCTGCCACTGACATATAGTGCCAGTTTCTGACTGGGAATTCAAAGAATATATTGGGGTTACAAATACCCTCATTTCTTGCTACTGCCATATAGTGCCAGTTTCTGACTGGGAATTCAAAGAATATATTGGGGTTACAAATACCCTCATTTCTTGCTACTGCCATATAGTGCCATTGTCTGACTGGGAATTCCAAGAATATATTGGGGTTACAAATACCTGCAAGTTCTGCCACTAACATATAGTGCCAGTTTCTGACTGGGAATTCAAAGAATATATTGGGGTTACGAATACCCTCATTTCTTGCTACTGCAATATAGTGCCATTGTCTGACTGGGAATTCCAATAATATATTGGGGTTACAAATACCTTCAAGTCCTGCCACTGACATATAGTGCCAGTTTCTGACTAGGAATTCCAAGAATATATTGGGGTTACAAATACCCTCATTTCTTGCTACTGCCATATAGTGCCATTGTCTGACTGGGAATTCCAAGAATATATTGGGGTTACAAATACCTTCAAGTTCTGCCACTGACATATAGTGCCAGTTTCTGACAGGGAATTCAAAGAATATATTGGGGTTACAAATACCCTCATTTCTTGCTACTGCCATATAGTGCCATTGTCTGACTGGGAATTCCAAGAATATATTGGGGTTACAAATACCTTCAAGTTCTGCCACTGACATATAGTGCCAGTTTCTGACTGGGAATTCAAAGAATATATTGGGTTTACAAATACCCTCATTTCTTGCTACTGCCATATAGTGCCAGTTTCTGACTGGGAATTCCAAGAATATATTGGGGTTACAAATACCCTCATTTCTTGCTACTGCCATATAGTGCCATTGTCTGACTGGGAATTTAAAGAATATATTGGGGTTACAAATACCTTCAAGTTCTGCCACTGACATATAGTGCCAGTTTCTGACTGGGAATTCAAAGAATATATTGGGGTTACAAATACCCTCATTTCTTGCTACTGCCATATAGTGCCATTGTCTGACTGGGAATTCAAAGAATATATTGGGGTTACAAACACCTTCAAGTCCTGCCACTGACATATAGTGCCAGTTTCTGACTGGGAATTCAAAGAATATATTGGGGTTACAAATACCATCATTTCTTGCTACTGCCATATAGTGCCATTGTCTGACTGGGAATTCCAAGAATATATTGGGGTTACAAACACCTTCAAGTTCTGCCACTGACATATAGTGCCAGTTTCTGACTGGGAATTCCAAGAATATATTGGGGTTACAAATACCCTCATTTCTTGCTACTGCCATATAGTGCCATTGTCTGACTGGGAATTCAAAGAATATATTGGGGTTACAAACACCTTCAAGTCCTGCCACTGACATATAGTGCCAGTTTCTGACTGGGAATTCCAAGAATATATTGGGGTTACAAATACCTTCAAGTTTTGCCACTGACATATAGTGCCAGTTTCTGACTGTGAATTCAAAGAATATATTGGGGTTACATATACCCTCATTTCTTGCTACTGCCATATAGTGCCAGTTTCTGACTGGGAATTCCAAGAATATATTGGGGTTACAAATACCCTCATTTCTTGCTACTGCCATATAGTGCCATTGTCTGACTGGGAATTCAAAGAATATATTGGGGTTACAAACACCTTCAAGTCCTGCAACTGACATATAGTGCCAGTTTCTGACTGGGAATTCCAAGAATATATTGGGGTTACAAATACCTTCAAGTTCTGCCACTGACATGTAGTGCCAGTTTCTGACTGGGAATTCAAAGAATATATTGGGGTTACAAATACCCTCATTTCTTGCTACTGCCATATAGTGCCAGTTTCTGACTGGGAATTCAAAGAATATATTGGGGTTACAAATACCCTCATTTCTTGCTACTGCCATATAGTGCCATTGTCTGACTGGGAATTCCAATAATATATTGGGGTTACAAATACCTTCAAGTCCTGCCACTGCCATATAGTGCCATTGTCTGACTGGGAATTCCAATAATATATTGGGGTTACAAATACCTTCAAGTCCTGCCACTGCCATATAGTGCCATTGTCTGACTGGGAATTCCAAGAATATATTGGGGTTACAAATACCCTCATTTCTTGCTACTGCCATATAGTGCCATTGTCTGACTGGGAATTCCAATAATATACTGGGGTTACAAACACCTTCAAGTCCTGCCACTGACATATAGTGCCAGTTTCTGACTGGGAATTCCAAGAATATATTGGGGTTACAAATACCCTCATTTCTTGCTACTGCCATATAGTGCCAGTTTCTGACTGGGAATTCAAAGAATATATTGGGGTTACAAATACCCTCATTTCTTGCTACTGCCATATAGTGCCATTGTCTGACTGGGAATTCCAAGAATATATTGGAGTTACAAATACCTTCAAGTTCTGCCACTGATATATAGTGCCAGTTTCTGACTGGGAATTCAAAGAATATATTGGGGTTACAAATACCCTCATTTCTTGCTACTGCCATATAGTGCCATTGTCTGACTGGGAATTCCAAGACTATATTGGGGTTACAAATACCTTCAAGTTCTGCCACTGACATATAGTGCCAGTTTCTGACTGGGAATTCAAAGAATATATTGGGGTTACAAATACCCTCATTTCTTGCTACTGCCATATAGTGCCATTGTCTGACTGGGAATTCCAAGAATATATTGGGGTTACAAATACCCTCATTTCTTGCTACTGCCATATAGTGCCATTGTCTGACTGGGAATTCAAAGAATATATTGGGGTTACAAACACCTTCAAGTCCTGCCACTGACATATAGTGCCAGTATCTGACTGGGAATTCAAAGAATATATTGGGGTTACAAACACCTTCAAGTCCTGCCACTGATATATAGTGACAGTTTCTGACTGGGAATTCAAAGAATATATTGGGGTTACAAATACCCTCATTTCTTGCTACTGCCATATAGTGCCAGTTTCTGACTGGGAATTCAAAGAATATATTGGGGATACAAATACCCTCATTTCTTGCTACTGCCATATAGTGCCATTGTCTGATTGGGAATTCCAAGAATATATTGGGGTTACAAATACCTTCAAGTTCTGCCACTGACATATAGTGCCAGTTTCTGACTGGGAATTCAAAGAATATATTGGGGTTACAAATACCCTCATTTCTTGCTACTGCCATATAGTGCCATTGTCTGAATGGGAATTCCAAGAATATATTGGGGTTACAAATACCTTCATTTCTTGCTACTGCCATATAGTGCCATTGTCTGACTGGGAATTTCAAGAATATATTGGGGTTACAAATACCCTCATTTCTTGCTACTGCCATATAGTGCCAGTTTCTGACTGGGAATTCCAATAATATATTGGTTTTACAAATACCCTCATTTCTTGCTACTGCCATATAGTGCCATTGTCTGACTGGGAATTCCAAGAATATATTGGGGTTACAAATACCCTCATTTCTTGCTACTGCCATATAGTGCCATTGTCTGACTGGGAATTCCAATAATATATTGGGGTTACAAACACCTTCAAGTCCTGCCACTGACATAGTTCCAGTTTCTGACTGGGAATTCCAAGAATATATTGGGGTTACAAATACCTTCAAGTTCTGCCACTGACATATAGTGCCAGTTTCTGACTGGGAATTCAAAGAATATATTGGGGTTACAAATACCCTCATTTCTTGCTACTGCCATATAGTGCCAGTTTCTGACTGGGAATTCAAAGAATATATTGCGGTTACAAATACCCTCATTTCTTGCTACTGCCATATAGTGCCATTGTCTGACTGGGAATTCCAATAATATATTGGGGTTACAAATACCTTCAAGTCCTGCCGCTGCCATATAGTGCCATTGTCTGACTGGGAATTCAAAGAATATATTGGGGTTACAAATACCCTCATTTCTTGCTACTGCCATATAGTGCCATTGTCTGACTGGGAATTCCAATAATATATTGGGGTTACAAATACCTTCAAGTCCTGCCGCTGCCATATAGTGCCATTGTCTGACTGGGAATTCAAAGAATATATTGGGGTTACAAATACCCTCATTTCTTGCTACTGCCATATAGTGCCATTGTCTGACTGGGAATTCCAATAATATATTGGGGTTACAAACACCTTCAAGTCCTGCCACTGACATAGTGCCAGTTTCTGACTGGGAATTCCAAGAATATATTGGGGTTACAAATACCTTCAAGTTCTGCCACTGACATATAGTGCCAGTTTCTGACTGGGAATTCAAAGAATATATTGGGGTTACAAATACCCTCATTTCTTGCTACTGCCATATAGTGCCAGTTTCTGACTGGGAATTCAAAGAATATATTGAGGTTACAAATACCCTCATTTCTTGCTACTGCCATATAGTGCCATTGTCTGACTGGGAATTCCAAGAATATATTGGGGTTACAAACACCTTCAAGTTCTGCCACTGACATATAGTGCCAGTTTCTGACTGGGAATTCAAAGAATATATTGGGGTTACAAATACCCTAATTTCTTGCTACTGCCATATAGTGCCATTGTCTGACTGGGAATTCCAAGAATATATTGGGGTTACAAATACCTTCAAGTTCTGCCACTGACATATAGTGCCAGTTTCTGACTGGGAATTCAAAGAATATATTGGGGTTACAAATACCCTCATTTCTTGCTACTGCCATATAGTGCCATTGTCTGACCGGGAATTCAAAGAATATATTGGGGTTACAAATACCTTCAAGTTCTGCCACTGACATATAGTGCCAGTTTCTGACTGGGAATTCAAAGAATATATTGGGGTTACAAATACCCTCATTTCTTGCTACTGCCATATAGTGCCAGTTTCTGACTGGGAATTCCAAGAATATATTGGGGTTACAAATACCCTCATTTCTTGCTACTGCCATATAGTGCCATTGTCTGACTGGGAATTCAAAGAATATATTGGGGTTACAAACACCTTCAAGTCCTGCCACTGACATATAGTGCCAGTTTCTGACTGGGAATTCCAAGAATATATTGGGGTTACAAATACCTTCAAGTTCTGCCACTGACATATAGTGCCAGTTTCTGACTGGGAATTCAAAGAATATATTGGGGTTACAAATACCCTCATTTCTTGCTACTGCCATATAGTGCCAGTTTCTGACTGGGAATTCAAAGAATATATTGGGGTTACAAATACCCTCATTTCTTGCTACTGCCATAAAGTGCCATTGTCTGACTGTGAATTCCAATAATATATTGGGGTTACAAATACCTTCAAGTCCTGCCACTGCCATATAGTGCCATTGTCTGACTGGGAATTCCAATAATATATTGGGGTTACAAATACCTTCAAGTCCTGCCACTGCCATATAGTGCCATTGTCTGACTGGGAATTCCAAGAATATATTGGGGTTACAAATACCCTCATTTCTTGCTACTGCCATATAGTGCCATTGTCTGACTGGGAATTCCAATAATATATTGGGGTTACAAACACCTTCAAGTCCTGCCACTGACATATAGTGCCAGTTTCTGACTGGGAATTCCAAGAATATATTGGGGTTACAAATACCCTCATTTCTTGCTACTGCCATATAGTGCCATTGTCTGACTGGGAATTCCAAGAATATATTGGAGTTACAAATACCTTCAAGTTCTGCCACTGATATATAGTGCCAGTTTCTGACTGGGAATTCAAAGAATATATTGGGGTTACAAATACCGTCATTTCTTGCTACTGCCATATAGTGCCATTGTCTGACTGGGAATTCCAAGAATATATTGGGGTTACAAATACCTTCAAGTTCTGCCACTGACATATAGTGCCAGTTTCTGACTGGGAATTCAAAGAATATATTGGGGTTACAAATACCCTCATTTCTTGCTACTGCCATATAGTGCCATTGTCTGACTGGGAATTCCAAGAATATATTGGGGTTACAAATACCCTCATTTCTTGCTACTGCCATATAGTGCCATTGTCTGACTGGGAATTCAAAGAATATATTGGGGTTACAAACACCTTCAAGTCCTGCCACTGACATATAGTGCCAGTATCTGACTGGGAATTCAAAGAATATATTGGGGTTACAAACACCTTCAAGTCCTGCCACTGACATATAGTGCCAGTTTCTGACTGGGAATTCAAAGAATATATTGGGGTTACAAATACCCTCATTTCTTGCTACTGCCATATAGTGCCAGTTTCTGACTGGGAATTCAAAGAATATATTGGGGATACAAATACCCTCATTTCTTGCTACTGCCATATAGTGCCATTGTCTGATTGGGAATTCCAAGAATATATTGGGGTTACAAATACCTTCAAGTTCTGCCACTGACATATAGTGCCAGTTTCTGACTGGGAATTCCAAGAATATATTGGGGTTACAAATACCTTCAAGTTCTGCCACTGACATATAGTGCCAGTTTCTGACTGGGAATTCAAAGAATATATTGGGGTTACAAATACCCTCATTTCTTGCTACTGCCATATAGTGCCATTGTCTGACTGGGAATTCCAAGAATATATTGGGGTTACAAATACCTTCATTTCTTGCTACTGCCATATAGTGCCATTGTCTGACTGGGAATTTCAAGAATATATTGGGGTTACAAATACCCTCATTTCTTGCTACTGCCATATAGTGCCATTGTCTGACTGTGAATTCCAAGAATATATTGGGGTTACAAATACCTTCAAGTTCTGCCACTGACATATAGTGCCAGTTTCTGACTGGGAATTCAAAGATTATATTGGGGTTACAAATACCCTCATTTCTTGCTACTGCCATATAGTGCCAGTTTCTGACTGGGAATTCAAAGAATATATTGGGGTTACAAATACTCTCATTTCTTGCTACTGCCATATAGTGCCATTGTCTGACTGGGAATTCCAAGAATATATTGGGGTTACAAATACCTTCAAGTTCTGCCACTGACATATAGTGCCAGTTTCTGACTGGGAATTCAAAGAATATATTGGGGTTACAAATACCCTCATTTCTTGCTACTGCCATATAGTGCCATTGTCTGACTGGGAATTCCAATAATATATTGGGGTTACAAATACCTTCAAGTCCTGCCACTGACATATAGTGCCAGTTTCTGACTAGGAATTCCAAGAATATATTGGGGTTACAAATACCCTCATTTCTTGCTACTGCCATATAGTGCCATTGTCTGACTGGGAATTCCAAGAATATATTGGGGTTACAAATACCTTCAAGTTCTGCCACTGACATATAGTGCCAGTTTCTGACAGGGAATTCAAAGAATATATTGGGGTTACAAATACCCTCATTTCTTGCTACTGCCATATAGTGCCATTGTCTGACTGGGAATTCCAAGTATATATTGGGGTTACAAATACCTTCAAGTTCTGCCACTGACATATAGTGCCAGTTTCTGACTGGGAATTCAAAGAATATATTGGGTTTACAAATACCCTCATTTCTTGCTACTGCCATATAGTGCCAGTTTCTGACTGGGAATTCCAAGAATATATTGGGGTTACAAATACCCTCATTTCTTGCTACTGCCATATAGTGCCATTGTCTGACTGGGAATTCAAAGAATATATTGGGGTTACAAACACCTTCAAGTCCTGCCACTGACATATAGTGCCAGTTTCTGACTGGGAATTCCAAGAATATATTGGGGTTACAAATACCTTCAAGTTCTGCCACTGACATATAGTGCCAGTTTCTGACTGGGAACTCAAAGAATATATTGGGGTTACAAATACCCTCATTTCTTGCTACTGCCATATAGTGCCAGTTTCTGACTGGGAATTCAAAGAATATATTGGGGTTACAAATACCCTCATTTCTTGCTACTGCCATATAGTGCCATTGTCTGACTGGGAATTCCAATAATATATTGGGGTTACAAATACCTTCAAGTCCTGCCACTGCCATATAGTGCCATTGTCTGACTGGGAATTCCAATAATATATTGGGGTTACAAATACCTTCAAGTCCTGCCACTGCCATATAGTGCCATTGTCTGACTGGGAATTCCAAGAATATATTGGGGTTACAAATACCCTCATTTCTTGCTACTGCCATATAGTGCCATTGTCTGACTGGGAATTCCAATAATATATTGGGGTTACAAACACCTTCAAGTCCTGCCACTGACATATAGTGCCAGTTTCTGACTGGGAATTCCAAGAATATATTGGGGTTACAAATACCTTCAAGTTCTGCCACTGACATATAGTGCCAGTTTCTGACTGGGAATTCAAAGAATATATTGGGGTTACAAATACCCTCATTTCTTGCTACTGCCATATAGTGCCAGTTTCTGACTGGGAATTCCAAGAATATATTGGGGTTACAAATACCCTCATTTCTTGCTACTGCCATATAGTGCCATTGTCTGACTGGGAATTCCAAGAATATATTGGGGTTACAAATACCTTCAAGTTCTGCCACTGACATATAGTGCCAGTTTCTGACTGGGAATTCAAAGAATATATTGGGGTTACAAATACCCTCATTTCTTGCTACTGCCATATAGTGCCATTGTCTGACTGGGAATTCCAAGAATATATTGGGGTTACAAATACCTTCAAGTTCTGCCACTGACATATAGTGCCAGTTTCTGACTGGGAATTCAAAGAATATATTGGGTTTACAAATACCCTCATTTCTTGCTACTGCCATATAGTGCCAGTTTCTGACTGGGAATTCCAAGAATATATTGGGGTTACAAATACCCTCATTTCTTGCTACTGCCATATAGTGCCATTGTCTGACTGGGAATTTAAAGAATATATTGGGGTTACAAACACCTTCAAGTCCTGCCACTGACATATAGTGCCAGTTTCTGACTGGGAATTCCAAGAATATATTGGGGTTACAAATACCTTCAAGTTCTGCCACTGACATATAGTGCCAGTTTCTGACTGGGAATTCACAGAATATATTGGGGTTACAAATACCCTCATTTCTTGCTACTGCCATATAGTGCCATTGTCTGACTGGGAATTCAAAGAATATATTGGGGTTACAAACACCTTCAAGTCCTGCCACTGACATATAGTGCCAGTTTCTGACTGGGAATTCCAAGAATATATTGGGGTTACAAATACCTTCAAGTTCTGCCACTGACATATAGTGCCAGTTTCTGACTGGGAATTCAAAGAATATATTGGGGTTACAAATACCCTCATTTCTTGCTACTGCCATATAGTGCCAGTTTCTGACTGGGAATTCAAAGAATTTATTGGGGTTACAAATACCCTCATTTCTTGCTACTGCCATATAGTGCCATTGTCTGACTGGGAATTCCAATAATATATTGGGGTTACAAATACCTTCAAGTCCTGCCACTGCCATATAGTGCCATTGTCTGACTGGGAATTCCAATAATATATTGGGGTTACAAATACCTTCAAGTCCTGCCACTGCCATATAGTGCCATTGTCTGACTGGGAATTCCAAGAATATATTGGGGTTACAAATACCCTCATTTCTTGCTACTGCCATATAGTGCCATTGTCTGACTGGGAATTCCAATAATATATTGGGGTTACAAACACCTTCAAGTCCTGCCACTGACATATAGTGCCAGTTTCTGACTGGGAATTCCAAGAATATATTGGGGTTACAAATACCTTCAAGTTCTGCCACTGACATATAGTGCCAGTTTCTGACTGGGAATTCAAAGAATATATTGGGGTTACAAATACCCTCATTTCTTGCTACTGCCATATAGTGCCAGTTTCTGACTAGGAATTCCAAGAATATATTGGGGTTACAAATACCCTCATTTCTTGCTACTGCCATATAGTGCCATTGTCTGACTGGGAATTCCAAGAATATATTGGGGTTACAAATACCTTCAAGTTCTGCCACTGACATATAGTGCCAGTTTCTGACTGGGAATTCAAAGAATATATTGGGGTTACAAATACCCTCATTTCTTGCTACTGCCATATAGTGCCAGTTTCTGACTGGGAATTCAAAGAATATATTGAGGTTACAAATAACCTCATTTCTTGCTACTGCCATATAGTGCCATTGTCTGACTGGGAATTCCAAGAATATATTGGGGTTACAAATACCTTCAAGTTCTGCCACTGACATATAGTGCCAGTTTCTGACTGGGAATTCAAAGAATATATTGGGGTTACAAATACCCTAATTTCTTGCTACTGCCATATAGTGCCATTGTCTGACTGGGAATTCCAAGAATATATTGGGGTTACAAATACCTTCAAGTTCTGCCACTGACATATAGTGCCAGTTTCTGACTGGGAATTCAAAGAATATATTGGGGTTACAAATACCCTCATTTCTTGCTACTGCCATATAGTGCCATTGTCTGACTGGGAATTCCAAGAATATATTGGGGTTACAAATACCCTCATTTCTTGCTACTGCCATATAGTGCCATTGTCTGACTGGGAATTTAAAGAATATATTGGGGTTACAAACACCTTCAAGTCCTGCCACTGACATATAGTGCCAGTTTCTGACTGGGAATTCCAAGAATATATTGGGGTTACAAATACCTTCAAGTTCTGCCACTGACATATAGTGCCAGTTTCTGACTGGGAATTCAAAGAATGTATTGGGGTTACAAATACCCTCATTTCTTGCTACTGCCATATAGTGCCATTGTCTGACTGGGAATTCCAAGAATATATTGGGGTTACAAATACCTTCAAGTTCTGCCACTGACATATAGTGCCAGTTTCTGACTGGGATTTCAAAGAATATATTGGGGTTACAAATACCCTCATTTCTTGCTACTGCCATATAGTGCCATTGTCTGACTGGGAATTCAAAGAATATATTGGGGTTACAAACACCTTCAAGTCCTGCCACTGACATATAGTGCCAGTTTCTGACTGGGAATTCCAAGAATATATTGGGGTTACAAATACCTTCAAGTTCTGCCACTGACATATAGTGCCAGTTTCTGACTGGGAATTCAAAGAATATATTGGGGTTACAAATACCCTCATTTCTTGCTACTGCCATATAGTGCCATTGTCTGACTGGGAATTCCAATAATATATTGGGGTTACAAATACCTTCAAGTCCTGCCACTGCCATATAGTGCCATTGTCTGACTGGGAATTCCAAGAATATATTGGGGTTACAAATACCTTCAAGTCCTGCCACTGACATATAGTGCCAGTTTCTGACTGGGAATTCAAAGAATATATTGGGGTTACAAATACCCTCATTTCTTGCTACTGCCATATAGTGCCATTGTCTGACTGGGAATTCAAAGAATATATTGGGGTTACAAACACCTTCAAGTCCTGCCACTGACATATAGTGCCAGTTTCTGACAGGGAATTCCAAGAATATATTGGGGTTACAAATACCTTCAAGTTCTGCCACTGACATATAGTGCCAGTTTCTGACTGGGAATTCAAAGAATATATTGGGGTTACAAATACCCTCATTTCTTGCTACTGCCATATAGTGCTAGTTTCTGACTGGGAATTCAAAGAATATATTGGGGTTACAAATACCCTCATTTCTTGCTACTGCCATATAGTGCCATTGTCTGACTGGGAATTCCAAGAATATTTTGGGGTTACAAATACCTTCAAGTCCTGCCACTGCCATATAGTGCCATTGTCTGACTGGGAATTCCAAGAATATATTGGGGTTACAAATACCTTCAAGTCCTGCCACTGCCATATAGTGCCATTGTCTGACTGGGAATTCCAAGAATATATTGGGGTTACAAATACCCTCATTTCTTGCTACTGCCATATAGTGCCAGTTTCTGACTGGGAATTCCAAGAATATATTGGGGTTACAAATACCCTCATTTCTTGCTACTGCCATATAGTGCCATTGTCTGACTGGGAATTCCAAGAATATATTGGGGTTACAAATACCTTCAAATTCTGCCACTGACATATAGTGCCAGTTTCTGACTGGGAATTCAAAGAATATATTGGGGTTACAAATACCCTCATTTCTTGCTACTGCCATATAGTGCCATTGTCTGACTGGGAATTCCAAGAATATATTGGGGTTACAAATACCCTCATTTCTTGCTACTGCCATATAGTGCCATTGTCTGACTGGGAATTCAAAGAATATATTGGGGTTACAAATACCTTCATTTCTTGCTATTGCCATATAGTGCCATTGTCTGACTGGGATTTTCAAGAATATATTGAGGTTACAAATACCCTCATTTCTTGCTACTGCCATATAGTGCCAGTTTCTGACTGGGAATTCCAAGAATATATTGGGGTTACAAATACCCTCATTTCTTGCTACTGCCATATAGTGCCATTGTCTGACTGGGAATTCCAAGAATATATTGGGGTTACAAATACCTTCAAGTTCTGCCACTGACATATAGTGCCAGTTTCTGACTGGGAATTCCAAGAATATATTGGGGTTACAAATACCTTCAAGTTCTGCCACTGACATATAGTGCCAGTTTCTGACTGGGAATTCAAAGAATATATTGGGGTTACAAATACCCTCATTTCTTGCTACTGCCATATAGTGCCATTGTCTGACTGGGAATTCAAAGAATATATTGGGGTTACAAACACCTTCAAGTCCTGCCACTGACATATAGTGCCAGTTTCTGACTGGGAATTCCAAGAATATATTGGGGTTACAAACACCTTCAAGTCCTGCCACTGACATAGTGCCAGTTTCTGACTGGGAATTCCAAGAATATATTGGGGTTACAAATACCTTCAAGTTCTGCCACTGACATATAGTGCCAGTTTCTGACTGGGAATTCAAAGAATATATTGGGGTTACAAATACCCTCATTTCTTGCTACTGCCATATAGTGCCAGTTTCTGACTGGGAATTCAAAGAATATATTGAGGTTACAAATACCCTCATTTCTTGCTACTGCCATATAGTGCCATTGTCTGACTGGGAATTCCAAGAATATATTGGGGTTACAAATACCTTCAAGTTCTGCCACTGACATATAGTGCCAGTTTCTGACTGGGAATTCAAAGAATATATTGGGGTTACAAATACCCTAATTTCTTGCTACTGCCATATAGTGCCATTGTCTGACTGGGAATTCCAAGAATATATTGGGGTTACAAATACCTTCAAGTTCTGCCACTGACATATAGTGCCAGTTTCTGACTGGGAATTCAAAGAATATATTGGGGTTACAAATACCCTCATTTCTTGCTACTGCCATATAGTGCCATTGTCTGACCGGGAATTCAAAGAATATATTGGGGTTACAAATACCTTCAAGTTCTGCCACTGACATATAGTGCCAGTTTCTGACTGGGAATTCAAAGAATATATTGGGGTTACAAATACCCTCATTTCTTGCTACTGCCATATAGTGCCATTGTCTGACTGGGAATTCCAAGAATATATTGGGGTTACAAATACCTTCATTTCTTGCTACTGCCATATAGTGCCATTGTCTGACTGGGAATTTCAAGAATATATTGGGGTTACAAATACCCTCATTTCTTGCTACTGCCATATAGTGCCATTGTCTGACTGTGAATTCCAAGAATATATTGGGGTTACAAATACCTTCAAGTTCTGCCACTGACATATAGTGCCAGTTTCTGACTGGGAATTCAAAGATTATATTGGGGTTACAAATACCCTCATTTCTTGCTACTGCCATATAGTGCCAGTTTCTGACTGGGAATTCAAAGAATATATTGGGGTTACAAATACTCTCATTTCTTGCTACTGCCATATAGTGCCATTGTCTGACTGGGAATTCCAAGAATATATTGGGGTTACAAATACCTTCAAGTTCTGCCACTGACATATAGTGCCAGTTTCTGACTGGGAATTCAAAGAATATATTGGGGTTACAAATACCCTCATTTCTTGCTACTGCCATATAGTGCCATTGTCTGACTGGGAATTCCAATAATATATTGGGGTTACAAATACCTTCAAGTCCTGCCACTGACATATAGTGCCAGTTTCTGACTAGGAATTCCAAGAATATATTGGGGTTACAAATACCCTCATTTCTTGCTACTGCCATATAGTGCCATTGTCTGACTGGGAATTCCAAGAATATATTGGGGTTACAAATACCTTCAAGTTCTGCCACTGACATATAGTGCCAGTTTCTGACAGGGAATTCAAAGAATATATTGGGGTTACAAATACCCTCATTTCTTGCTACTGCCATATAGTGCCATTGTCTGACTGGGAATTCCAAGTATATATTGGGGTTACAAATACCTTCAAGTTCTGCCACTGACATATAGTGCCAGTTTCTGACTGGGAATTCAAAGAATATATTGGGTTTACAAATACCCTCATTTCTTGCTACTGCCATATAGTGCCAGTTTCTGACTGGGAATTCCAAGAATATATTGGGGTTACAAATACCCTCATTTCTTGCTACTGCCATATAGTGCCATTGTCTGACTGGGAATTCAAAGAATATATTGGGGTTACAAACACCTTCAAGTCCTGCCACTGACATATAGTGCCAGTTTCTGACTGGGAATTCCAAGAATATATTGGGGTTACAAATACCTTCAAGTTCTGCCACTGACATATAGTGCCAGTTTCTGACTGGGAACTCAAAGAATATATTGGGGTTACAAATACCCTCATTTCTTGCTACTGCCATATAGTGCCAGTTTCTGACTGGGAATTCAAAGAATATATTGGGGTTACAAATACCCTCATTTCTTGCTACTGCCATATAGTGCCATTGTCTGACTGGGAATTCCAATAATATATTGGGGTTACAAATACCTTCAAGTCCTGCCACTGCCATATAGTGCCATTGTCTGACTGGGAATTCCAATAATATATTGGGGTTACAAATACCTTCAAGTCCTGCCACTGCCATATAGTGCCATTGTCTGACTGGGAATTCCAAGAATATATTGGGGTTACAAATACCCTCATTTCTTGCTACTGCCATATAGTGCCATTGTCTGACTGGGAATTCCAATAATATATTGGGGTTACAAACACCTTCAAGTCCTGCCACTGACATATAGTGCCAGTTTCTGACTGGGAATTCCAAGAATATATTGGGGTTACAAATACCTTCAAGTTCTGCCACTGACATATAGTGCCAGTTTCTGACTGGGAATTCAAAGAATATATTGGGGTTACAAATACCCTCATTTCTTGCTACTGCCATATAGTGCCAGTTTCTGACTGGGAATTCCAAGAATATATTGGGGTTACAAATACCCTCATTTCTTGCTACTGCCATATAGTGCCATTGTCTGACTGGGAATTCCAAGAATATATTGGGGTTACAAATACCTTCAAGTTCTGCCACTGACATATAGTGCCAGTTTCTGACTGGGAATTCAAAGAATATATTGGGGTTACAAATACCCTCATTTCTTGCTACTGCCATATAGTGCCATTGTCTGACTGGGAATTCCAAGAATATATTGGGGTTACAAATACCTTCAAGTTCTGCCACTGACATATAGTGCCAGTTTCTGACTGGGAATTCAAAGAATATATTGGGTTTACAAATACCCTCATTTCTTGCTACTGCCATATAGTGCCAGTTTCTGACTGGGAATTCCAAGAATATATTGGGGTTACAAATACCCTCATTTCTTGCTACTGCCATATAGTGCCATTGTCTGACTGGGAATTTAAAGAATATATTGGGGTTACAAACACCTTCAAGTCCTGCCACTGACATATAGTGCCAGTTTCTGACTGGGAATTCCAAGAATATATTGGGGTTACAAATACCTTCAAGTTCTGCCACTGACATATAGTGCCAGTTTCTGACTGGGAATTTACAGAATATATTGGGGTTACAAATACCCTCATTTCTTGCTACTGCCATATAGTGCCATTGTCTGACTGGGAATTCAAAGAATATATTGGGGTTACAAACACCTTCAAGTCCTGCCACTGACATATAGTGCCAGTTTCTGACTGGGAATTCCAAGAATATATTGGGGTTACAAATACCTTCAAGTTCTGCCACTGACATATAGTGCCAGTTTCTGACTGGGAATTCAAAGAATATATTGGGGTTACAAATACCCTCATTTCTTGCTACTGCCATATAGTGCCAGTTTCTGACTGGGAATTCAAAGAATTTATTGGGGTTACAAATACCCTCATTTCTTGCTACTGCCATATAGTGCCATTGTCTGACTGGGAATTCCAATAATATATTGGGGTTACAAATACCTTCAAGTCCTGCCACTGCCATATAGTGCCATTGTCTGACTGGGAATTCCAATAATATATTGGGGTTACAAATACCTTCAAGTCCTGCCACTGCCATATAGTGCCATTGTCTGACTGGGAATTCCAAGAATATATTGGGGTTACAAATACCCTCATTTCTTGCTACTGCCATATAGTGCCATTGTCTGACTGGGAATTCCAATAATATATTGGGGTTACAAACACCTTCAAGTCCTGCCACTGACATATAGTGCCAGTTTCTGACTGGGAATTCCAAGAATATATTGGGGTTACAAATACCTTCAAGTTCTGCCACTGACATATAGTGCCAGTTTCTGACTGGGAATTCAAAGAATATATTGGGGTTACAAATACCCTCATTTCTTGCTACTGCCATATAGTGCCAGTTTCTGACTAGGAATTCCAAGAATATATTGGGGTTACAAATACCCTCATTTCTTGCTACTGCCATATAGTGCCATTGTCTGACTGGGAATTCCAAGAATATATTGGGGTTACAAATACCTTCAAGTTCTGCCACTGACATATAGTGCCAGTTTCTGACTGGGAATTCAAAGAATATATTGGGGTTACAAATACCCTAATTTCTTGCTACTGCCATATAGTGCCAGTTTCTGACTGGGAATTCCAAGAATATATTGGGGTTACAAATACCTTCAAGTTCTGCCACTGACATATAGTGCCAGTTTCTGACTGGGAATTCAAAGAATATATTGGGGTTACAAATACCCTCATTTCTTGCTACTGCCATATAGTGCCATTGTCTGACTGGGAATTCCAAGAATATATTGGGGTTACAAATACCCTCATTTCTTGCTACTGCCATATAGTGCCATTGTCTGACTGGGAATTTAAAGAATATATTGGGGTTACAAACACCTTCAAGTCCTGCCACTGACATATAGTGCCAGTTTCTGACTGGGAATTCCAAGAATATATTGGGGTTACAAATACCTTCAAGTTCTGCCACTGACATATAGTGCCAGTTTCTGACTGGGAATTCAAAGAATGTATTGGGGTTACAAATACCCTCATTTCTTGCTACTGCCATATAGTGCCATTGTCTGACTGGGAATTCCAAGAATATATTGGGGTTACAAATACCTTCAAGTTCTGCCACTGACATATAGTGCCAGTTTCTGACTGGGATTTCAAAGAATATATTGGGGTTACAAATACCCTCATTTCTTGCTACTGCCATATAGTGCCATTGTCTGACTGGGAATTCAAAGAATATATTGGGGTTACAAACACCTTCAAGTCCTGCCACTGACATATAGTGCCAGTTTCTGACTGGGAATTCCAAGAATATATTGGGGTTACAAATACCTTCAAGTTCTGCCACTGACATATAGTGCCAGTTTCTGACTGGGAATTCAAAGAATATATTGGGGTTACAAATACCCTCATTTCTTGCTACTGCCATATAGTGCCATTGTCTGACTGGGAATTCCAATAATATATTGGGGTTACAAATACCTTCAAGTCCTGCCACTGCCATATAGTGCCATTGTCTGACTGGGAATTCCAAGAATATATTGGGGTTACAAATACCTTCAAGTCCTGCCACTGACATATAGTGCCAGTTTCTGACTGGGAATTCAAAGAATATATTGGGGTTACAAATACCCTCATTTCTTGCTACTGCCATATAGTGCCATTGTCTGACTGGGAATTCAAAGAATATATTGGGGTTACAAACACCTTCAAGTCCTGCCACTGACATATAGTGCCAGTTTCTGACAGGGAATTCCAAGAATATATTGGGGTTACAAATACCTTCAAGTTCTGCCACTGACATATAGTGCCAGTTTCTGACTGGGAATTCAAAGAATATATTGGGGTTACAAATACCCTCATTTCTTGCTACTGCCATATAGTGCTAGTTTCTGACTGGGAATTCAAAGAATATATTGGGGTTACAAATACCCTCATTTCTTGCTACTGCCATATAGTGCCATTGTCTGACTGGGAATTCCAAGAATATTTTGGGGTTACAAATACCTTCAAGTCCTGCCACTGCCATATAGTGCCATTGTCTGACTGGGAATTCCAAGAATATATTGGGGTTACAAATACCTTCAAGTCCTGCCACTGCCATATAGTGCCATTGTCTGACTGGGAATTCCAAGAATATATTGGGGTTACAAATACCCTCATTTCTTGCTACTGCCATATAGTGCCAGTTTCTGACTGGGAATTCCAAGAATATATTGGGGTTACAAATACCCTCATTTCTTGCTACTGCCATATAGTGCCATTGTCTGACTGGGAATTCCAAGAATATATTGGGGTTACAAATACCTTCAAATTCTGCCACTGACATATAGTGCCAGTTTCTGACTGGGAATTCAAAGAATATATTGGGGTTACAAATACCCTCATTTCTTGCTACTGCCATATAGTGCCATTGTCTGACTGGGAATTCCAAGAATATATTGGGGTTACAAATACCCTCATTTCTTGCTACTGCCATATAGTGCCATTGTCTGACTGGGAATTCAAAGAATATATTGGGGTTACAAATACCTTCATTTCTTGCTATTGCCATATAGTGCCATTGTCTGACTGGGATTTTCAAGAATATATTGAGGTTACAAATACCCTCATTTCTTGCTACTGCCATATAGTGCCAGTTTCTGACTGGGAATTCCAAGAATATATTGGGGTTACAAATACCCTCATTTCTTGCTACTGCCATATAGTGCCATTGTCTGACTGGGAATTCCAAGAATATATTGGGGTTACAAATACCTTCAAGTTCTGCCACTGACATATAGTGCCAGTTTCTGACTGGGAATTCCAAGAATATATTGGGGTTACAAATACCTTCAAGTTCTGCCACTGACATATAGTGCCAGTTTCTGACTGGGAATTCAAAGAATATATTGGGGTTACAAATACCCTCATTTCTTGCTACTGCCATATAGTGCCATTGTCTGACTGGGAATTCAAAGAATATATTGGGGTTACAAACACCTTCAAGTCCTGCCACTGACATATAGTGCCAGTTTCTGACTGGGAATTCCAAGAATATATTGGGGTTACAAACACCTTCAAGTCCTGCCACTGACATAGTGCCAGTTTCTGACTGGGAATTCCAAGAATATATTGGGGTTACAAATACCTTCAAGTTCTGCCACTGACATATAGTGCCAGTTTCTGACTGGGAATTCAAAGAATATATTGGGGTTACAAATACCCTCATTTCTTGCTACTGCCATATAGTGCCAGTTTCTGACTGGGAATTCAAAGAATATATTGAGGTTACAAATACCCTCATTTCTTGCTACTGCCATATAGTGCCATTGTCTGACTGGGAATTCCAAGAATATATTGGGGTTACAAATACCTTCAAGTTCTGCCACTGACATATAGTGCCAGTTTCTGACTGGGAATTCAAAGAATATATTGGGGTTACAAATACCCTAATTTCTTGCTACTGCCATATAGTGCCATTGTCTGACTGGGAATTCCAAGAATATATTGGGGTTACAAATACCTTCAAGTTCTGCCACTGACATATAGTGCCAGTTTCTGACTGGGAATTCAAAGAATATATTGGGGTTACAAATACCCTCATTTCTTGCTACTGCCATATAGTGCCATTGTCTGACCGGGAATTCAAAGAATATATTGGGGTTACAAATACCTTCAAGTTCTGCCACTGACATATAGTGCCAGTTTCTGACTGGGAATTCAAAGAATATATTGGGGTTACAAATACCCTCATTTCTTGCTACTGCCATATAGTGCCAGTTTCTGACTGGGAATTCCAAGAATATATTGGGGTTACAAATACCCTCATTTCTTGCTACTGCCATATAGTGCCATTGTCTGACTGGGAATTCAAAGAATATATTGGGGTTACAAACACCTTCAAGTCCTGCCACTGACATATAGTGCCAGTTTCTGACTGGGAATTCCAAGAATATATTGGGGTTACAAATACCTTCAAGTTCTGCCACTGACATATAGTGCCAGTTTCTGACTGGGAATTCAAAGAATATATTGGGGTTACAAATACCCTCATTTCTTGCTACTGCCATATAGTGCCAGTTTCTGACTGGGAATTCAAAGAATATATTGGGGTTACAAATACCCTCATTTCTTGCTACTGCCATAAAGTGCCATTGTCTGACTGTGAATTCCAATAATATATTGGGGTTACAAATACCTTCAAGTCCTGCCACTGCCATATAGTGCCATTGTCTGACTGGGAATTCCAATAATATATTGGGGTTACAAATACCTTCAAGTCCTGCCACTGCCATATAGTGCCATTGTCTGACTGGGAATTCCAAGAATATATTGGGGTTACAAATACCCTCATTTCTTGCTACTGCCATATAGTGCCATTGTCTGACTGGGAATTCCAATAATATATTGGGGTTACAAACACCTTCAAGTCCTGCCACTGACATATAGTGCCAGTTTCTGACTGGGAATTCCAAGAATATATTGGGGTTACAAATACCCTCATTTCTTGCTACTGCCATATAGTGCCATTGTCTGACTGGGAATTCCAAGAATATATTGGAGTTACAAATACCTTCAAGTTCTGCCACTGATATATAGTGCCAGTTTCTGACTGGGAATTCAAAGAATATATTGGGGTTACAAATACCGTCATTTCTTGCTACTGCCATATAGTGCCATTGTCTGACTGGGAATTCCAAGAATATATTGGGGTTACAAATACCTTCAAGTTCTGCCACTGACATATAGTGCCAGTTTCTGACTGGGAATTCAAAGAATATATTGGGGTTACAAATACCCTCATTTCTTGCTACTGCCATATAGTGCCATTGTCTGACTGGGAATTCCAAGAATATATTGGGGTTACAAATACCCTCATTTCTTGCTACTGCCATATAGTGCCATTGTCTGACTGGGAATTCAAAGAATATATTGGGGTTACAAACACCTTCAAGTCCTGCCACTGACATATAGTGCCAGTATCTGACTGGGAATTCAAAGAATATATTGGGGTTACAAACACCTTCAAGTCCTGCCACTGACATATAGTGCCAGTTTCTGACTGGGAATTCAAAGAATATATTGGGGTTACAAATACCCTCATTTCTTGCTACTGCCATATAGTGCCAGTTTCTGACTGGGAATTCAAAGAATATATTGGGGATACAAATACCCTCATTTCTTGCTACTGCCATATAGTGCCATTGTCTGATTGGGAATTCCAAGAATATATTGGGGTTACAAATACCTTCAAGTTCTGCCACTGACATATAGTGCCAGTTTCTGACTGGGAATTCCAAGAATATATTGGGGTTACAAATACCTTCAAGTTCTGCCACTGACATATAGTGCCAGTTTCTGACTGGGAATTCAAAGAATATATTGGGGTTACAAATACCCTCATTTCTTGCTACTGCCATATAGTGCCATTGTCTGACTGGGAATTCCAAGAATATATTGGGGTTACAAATACCTTCATTTCTTGCTACTGCCATATAGTGCCATTGTCTGACTGGGAATTTCAAGAATATATTGGGGTTACAAATACTCTCATTTCTTGCTACTGCCATATAGTGCCATTGTCTGACTGGGAATTCCAAGAATATATTGGGGTTACAAATACCTTCAAGTTCTGCCACTGACATATAGTGCCAGTTTCTGACTGGGAATTCAAAGAATATATTGGGGTTACAAATACCCTCATTTCTTGCTACTGCCATATAGTGCCATTGTCTGACTGGGAATTCCAATAATATATTGGGGTTACAAATACCTTCAAGTCCTGCCACTGACATATAGTGCCAGTTTCTGACTAGGAATTCCAAGAATATATTGGGGTTACAAATACCCTCATTTCTTGCTACTGCCATATAGTGCCATTGTCTGACTGGGAATTCCAAGAATATATTGGGGTTACAAATACCTTCAAGTTCTGCCACTGACATATAGTGCCAGTTTCTGACAGGGAATTCAAAGAATATATTGGGGTTACAAATACCCTCATTTCTTGCTACTGCCATATAGTGCCATTGTCTGACTGGGAATTCCAAGTATATATTGGGGTTACAAATACCTTCAAGTTCTGCCACTGACATATAGTGCCAGTTTCTGACTGGGAATTCAAAGAATATATTGGGTTTACAAATACCCTCATTTCTTGCTACTGCCATATAGTGCCAGTTTCTGACTGGGAATTCCAAGAATATATTGGGGTTACAAATACCCTCATTTCTTGCTACTGCCATATAGTGCCATTGTCTGACTGGGAATTCAAAGAATATATTGGGGTTACAAACACCTTCAAGTCCTGCCACTGACATATAGTGCCAGTTTCTGACTGGGAATTCCAAGAATATATTGGGGTTACAAATACCTTCAAGTTCTGCCACTGACATATAGTGCCAGTTTCTGACTGGGAACTCAAAGAATATATTGGGGTTACAAATACCCTCATTTCTTGCTACTGCCATATAGTGCCAGTTTCTGACTGGGAATTCAAAGAATATATTGGGGTTACAAATACCCTCATTTCTTGCTACTGCCATATAGTGCCATTGTCTGACTGGGAATTCCAATAATATATTGGGGTTACAAATACCTTCAAGTCCTGCCACTGCCATATAGTGCCATTGTCTGACTGGGAATTCCAATAATATATTGGGGTTACAAATACCTTCAAGTCCTGCCACTGCCATATAGTGCCATTGTCTGACTGGGAATTCCAAGAATATATTGGGGTTACAAATACCCTCATTTCTTGCTACTGCCATATAGTGCCATTGTCTGACTGGGAATTCCAATAATATATTGGGGTTACAAACACCTTCAAGTCCTGCCACTGACATATAGTGCCAGTTTCTGACTGGGAATTCCAAGAATATATTGGGGTTACAAATACCTTCAAGTTCTGCCACTGACATATAGTGCCAGTTTCTGACTGGGAATTCAAAGAATATATTGGGGTTACAAATACCCTCATTTCTTGCTACTGCCATATAGTGCCAGTTTCTGACTGGGAATTCCAAGAATATATTGGGGTTACAAATACCTTCAAGTTCTGCCACTGACATATAGTGCCAGTTTCTGACAGGGAATTCAAAGAATATATTGGGGTTACAAATACCCTCATTTCTTGCTACTGCCATATAGTGCCATTGTCTGACTGGGAATTCCAAGAATATATTGGGGTTACAAATACCTTCAAGTTCTGCCACTGACATATAGTGCCAGTTTCTGACTGGGAATTCAAAGAATATATTGGGTTTACAAATACCCTCATTTCTTGCTACTGCCATATAGTGCCAGTTTCTGACTGGGAATTCCAAGAATATATTGGGGTTACAAATACCCTCATTTCTTGCTACTGCCATATAGTGCCATTGTCTGACTGGGAATTTAAAGAATATATTGGGGTTACAAACACCTTCAAGTCCTGCCACTGACATATAGTGCCAGTTTCTGACTGGGAATTCCAAGAATATATTGGGGTTACAAATACCCTCATTTCTTGCTACTGCCATATAGTGCCATTGTCTGACTGGGAATTCAAAGAATATATTGGGGTTACAAATACCTTCAAGTCCTGCCACTGCCATATAGTGCCATTGTCTGACTGGGAATTCCAAGAATATATTGGGGTTACAAATACCCTCATTTCTTGCTACTGCCATATAGTGCCATTGTCTGACTGGGAATTCCAATAATATATTGGGGTTACAAACACCTTCAAGTCCTGCCACTGACATATAGTGCCAGTTTCTGACTGGGAATTCCAAGAATATATTGGGGTTACAAATACCTTCAAGTTCTGCCACTGACATATAGTGCCAGTTTCTGACTGGGAATTCAAAGAATATATTGGGGTTACAAATACCCTCATTTCTTGCTACTGCCATATAGTGCCAGTTTCTGACTAGGAATTCCAAGAATATATTGGGGTTACAAATACCCTCATTTCTTGCTACTGCCATATAGTGCCATTGTCTGACTGGGAATTCCAAGAATATATTGGGGTTACAAATACCTTCAAGTTCTGCCACTGACATATAGTGCCAGTTTCTGACTGGGAATTCAAAGAATATATTGGGGTTACAAATACCCTCATTTCTTGCTACTGCCATATAGTGCCAGTTTCTGACTGGGAATTCAAAGAATATATTGAGGTTACAAATACCCTCATTTCTTGCTACTGCCATATAGTGCCATTGTCTGACTGGGAATTCCAAGAATATATTGGGGTTACAAATACCTTCAAGTTCTGCCACTGACATATAGTGCCAGTTTCTGACTGGGAATTCAAAGAATATATTGGGGTTACAAATACCCTAATTTCTTGCTACTGCCATATAGTGCCATTGTCTGACTGGGAATTCCAAGAATATATTGGGGTTACAAATACCTTCAAGTTCTGCCACTGACATATAGTGCCAGTTTCTGACTGGGAATTCAAAGAATATATTGGGGTTACAAATACCCTCATTTCTTGCTACTGCCATATAGTGCCATTGTCTGACTGGGAATTTAAAGAATATATTGGGGTTACAAACACCTTCAAGTCCTGCCACTGACATATAGTGCCAGTTTCTGACTGGGAATTCCAAGAATATATTGGGGTTACAAATACCTTCAAGTTTTGCCACTGACATATAGTGCCAGTTTCTGACTGGGAATTCAAAGAATGTATTGGGGTTACAAATACCCTCATTTCTTGCTACTGCCATATAGTGCCATTGTCTGACTGGGAATTCCAAGAATATATTGGGGTTACAAATACCTTCAAGTTCTGCCACTGACATATAGTGCCAGTTTCTGACTGGGATTTCAAAGAATATATTGGGGTTACAAATACCCTCATTTCTTGCTACTGCCATATAGTGCCATTGTCTGACTGGGAATTCAAAGAATATATTGGGGTTACAAACACCTTCAAGTCCTGCCACTGACATATAGTGCCAGTTTCTGACTGGGAATTCCAAGAATATATTGGGGTTACAAATACCTTCAAGTTCTGCCACTGACATATAGTGCCAGTTTCTGACTGGGAATTCAAAGAATATATTGGGGTTACAAATACCCTCATTTCTTGCTACTGCCATATAGTGCCATTGTCTGACTGGGAATTCCAATAATATATTGGGGTTACAAATACCTTCAAGTCCTGCCACTGCCATATAGTGCCATTGTCTGACTGGGAATTCCAAGAATATATTGGGGTTACAAATACCTTCAAGTCCTGCCACTGACATATAGTGCCAGTTTCTGACTGGGAATTCAAAGAATATATTGGGGTTACAAATACCCTCATTTCTTGCTACTGCCATATAGTGCCATTGTCTGACTGGGAATTCAAAGAATATATTGGGGTTACAAACACCTTCAAGTCCTGCCACTGACATATAGTGCCAGTTTCTGACAGGGAATTCCAAGAATATATTGGGGTTACAAATACCTTCAAGTTCTGCCACTGACATATAGTGCCAGTTTCTGACTGGGAATTCAAAGAATATATTGGGATTACAAATACCCTCATTTCTTGCTACTGCCATATAGTGCTAGTTTCTGACTGGGAATTCAAAGAATATATTGGGGTTACAAATACCCTCATTTCTTGCTACTGCCATATAGTGCCATTGTCTGACTGGGAATTCCAAGAATATATTGGGGTTACAAATACCTTCAAGTCCTGCCACTGCCATATAGTGCCATTGTCTGACTGGGAATTCCAAGAATATATTGGGGTTACAAATACCTTCAAGTCCTGCCACTGCCATATAGTGCCATTGTCTGACTGGGAATTCCAAGAATATATTGGGGTTACAAATACCCTCATTTCTTGCTACTGCCATATAGTGCCATTGTCTGACTGGGAATTCCAATAATATATTGGGGTTACAAACACCTTCAAGTCCTGCCACTGACATATAGTGCCAGTTTCTGACTGGGAATTCCAAGAATATATTGGGGTTACAAATACCTTCAAGTTCTGCCACTGACATATAGTGCCAGTTTCTGACTGGGAATTCAAAGAATATATTGGGGTTACAAAAACCCTCATTTCTTGCTACTGCCATATAGTGCCAGTTTCTGACTGGGAATTCCAAGAATATATTGGGGTTACAAATACCCTCATTTCTTGCTACTGCCATATAGTGCCATTGTCTGACTGGGAATTCCAAGAATATATTGGGGTTACAAATACCTTCAAATTCTGCCACTGACATATAGTGCCAGTTTCTGACTGGGAATTCAAAGAATATATTGGGGTTACAAATACCCTCATTTCTTGCTACTGCCATATAGTGCCATTGTCTGACTGGGAATTCCAAGAATATATTGGGGTTACAAATACCCTCATTTCTTGCTACTGCCATATAGTGCCATTGTCTGACTGGGAATTCAAAGAATATATTGGGGTTACAAATACCTTCATTTCTTGCTATTGCCATATAGTGCCATTGTCTGACTGGGAATTTCAAGAATATATTGGGGTTACAAATACCCTCATTTCTTGCTACTGCCATATAGTGCCAGTTTCTGACTGGGAATTCCAAGAATATATTGGGGTTACAAATACCCTCATTTCTTGCTACTGCCATATAGTGCCATTGTCTGACTGGGAATTCCAAGAATATATTGGGGTTACAAATACCTTCAAGTTCTGCCACTGACATATAGTGCCAGTTTCTGACTGGGAATTCCAAGAATATATTGGGGTTACAAATACCTTCAAGTTCTGCCACTGACATATAGTGCCAGTTTCTGACTGGGAATTCAAAGAATATATTGGGGTTACAAATACCCTCATTTCTTGCTACTGCCATATAGTGCCATTGTCTGACTGGGAATTCAAAGAATATATTGGGGTTACAAACACCTTCAAGTCCTGCCACTGACATATAGTGCCAGTTTCTGACTGGGAATTCCAAGAATATATTGGGGTTACAAATACCTTCAAGTTCTGCCACTGACAGATAGTGCCAGTTTCTGACTGGGAATTCAAAGAATATATTGGGGTTACAAATACCCTCATTTCTTGCTACTGCCATATAGTGCTAGTTTCTGACTGGGAATTCAAAGAATATATTGGGGTTACAAATACCCTCATTTCTTGCTACTGCCATATAGTGCCATTGTCTGACTGGGAATTCCAAGAATATATTGGGGTTACAAATACCTTCAAGTCCTGCCACTGCCATATAGTGCCATTGTCTGACTGGGAATTCCAAGAATATATTGGGGTTACAAATACCTTCAAGTCCTGCCACTGCCATATAGTGCCATTGTCTGACTGGGAATTCCAAGAATATATTGGGGTTACAAATACCCTCATTTCTTGCTACTGCCATATAGTGCCATTGTCTGACTGGGAATTCCAATAATATATTGGGGTTACAAACACCTTCAAGTCCTGCCACTGACATATAGTGCCAGTTTCTGACTGGGAATTCCAAGAATATATTGGGGTTACAAATACCTTCAAGTTCTGCCACTGACATATAGTGCCAGTTTCTGACTGGGAATTCAAAGAATATATTGGGGTTACAAATACCCTCATTTCTTGCTACTGCCATATAGTGCCAGTTTCTGACTGGGAATTCCAAGAATATATTGGGGTTACAAATACCCTCATTTCTTGCTACTGCCATATAGTGCCATTGTCTGACTGGGAATTCCAATAATATATTGGGGTTACAAATACCTTCAAGTCCTGCCACTGCCATATAGTGCCATTGTCTGACTGGGAATTCCAAGAATATATTGGGGTTACAAATACCTTCAAGTCCTGCCACTGCCATATAGTGCCATTGTCTGACTGGGAATTCCAAGAATATATTGGGGTTACAAATACCCTCATTTCTTGCTACTGCCATATAGTGCCATTGTCTGACTGGGAATTCCAATAATATATTGGGGTTACAAACACCTTCAAGTCCTGCCACTGACATATAGTGCCAGTTTCTGACTGGGAATTCCAAGAATATATTGGGGTTACAAATACCTTCAAGTTCTGCCACTGACATATAGTGCCAGTTTCTGACTGGGAATTCAAAGAATATATTGGGGTTACAAATACCCTCATTTCTTGCTACTGCCATATAGTGCCAGTTTCTGACTGGGAATTCCAAGAATATATTGGGGTTACAAATACCCTCATTTCTTGCTACTGCCATATAGTGCCATTGTCTGACTGGGAATTCCAAGAATATATTGGGGTTACAAATACCTTCAAATTCTGCCACTGACATATAGTGCCAGTTTCTGACTGGGAATTCAAAGAATATATTGGGGTTACAAATACCCTCATTTCTTGCTACTGCCATATAGTGCCATTGTCTGACTGGGAATTCCAAGAATATATTGGGGTTACAAATACCCTCATTTCTTGCTACTGCCATATAGTGCCATTGTCTGACTGGGAATTCAAAGAATATATTGGGGTTACAAATACCTTCATTTCTTGCTATTGCCATATAGTGCCATTGTCTGACTGGGAATTTCAAGAATATATTGGGGTTACAAATACCCTCATTTCTTGCTACTGCCATATAGTGCCAGTTTCTGACTGGGAATTCCAAGAATATATTGGGGTTACAAATACCCTCATTTCTTGCTACTGCCATATAGTGCCATTGTCTGACTGGGAATTCCAAGAATATATTGGGGTTACAAATACCTTCAAGTTCTGCCACTGACATATAGTGCCAGTTTCTGACTGGGAATTCAAAGAATATATTGGGGTTACAAATACCCTCATTTCTTGCTACTGCCATATAGTGCTAGTTTCTGACTGGGAATTCAAAGAATATATTGGGGTTACAAATACCCTCATTTCTTGCTACTGCCATATAGTGCCATTGTCTGACTGGGAATTCCAAGAATATATTGGGGTTACAAATACCTTCAAGTCCTGCCACTGCCATATAGTGCCATTGTCTGACTGGGAATTCCAAGAATATATTGGGGTTACAAATACCTTCAAGTCCTGCCACTGCCATATAGTGCCATTGTCTGACTGGGAATTCCAAGAATATATTGGGGTTACAAATACCCTCATTTCTTGCTACTGCCATATAGTGCCATTGTCTGACTGGGAATTCCAATAATATATTGGGGTTACAAACACCTTCAAGTCCTGCCACTGACATATAGTGCCAGTTTCTGACTGGGAATTCCAAGAATATATTGGGGTTACAAATACCTTCAAGTTCTGCCACTGACATATAGTGCCAGTTTCTGACTGGGAATTCAAAGAATATATTGGGGTTACAAATACCCTCATTTCTTGCTACTGCCATATAGTGCCAGTTTCTGACTGGGAATTCCAAGAATATATTGGGGTTACAAATACCCTCATTTCTTGCTACTGCCATATAGTGCCATTGTCTGACTGGGAATTCCAATAATATATTGGGGTTACAAATACCTTCAAGTCCTGCCACTGCCATATAGTGCCATTGTCTGACTGGGAATTCCAAGAATATATTGGGGTTACAAATACCTTCAAGTCCTGCCACTGCCATATAGTGCCATTGTCTGACTGGGAATTCCAAGAATATATTGGGGTTACAAATACCCTCATTTCTTGCTACTGCCATATAGTGCCATTGTCTGACTGGGAATTCCAATAATATATTGGGGTTACAAACACCTTCAAGTCCTGCCACTGACATATAGTGCCAGTTTCTGACTGGGAATTCCAAGAATATATTGGGGTTACAAATACCTTCAAGTTCTGCCACTGACATATAGTGCCAGTTTCTGACTGGGAATTCAAAGAATATATTGGGGTTACAAATACCCTCATTTCTTGCTACTGCCATATAGTGCCAGTTTCTGACTGGGAATTCCAAGAATATATTGGGGTTACAAATACCCTCATTTCTTGCTACTGCCATATAGTGCCATTGTCTGACTGGGAATTCCAAGAATATATTGGGGTTACAAATACCTTCAAATTCTGCCACTGACATATAGTGCCAGTTTCTGACTGGGAATTCAAAGAATATATTGGGGTTACAAATACCCTCATTTCTTGCTACTGCCATATAGTGCCATTGTCTGACTGGGAATTCCAAGAATATATTGGGGTTACAAATACCCTCATTTCTTGCTACTGCCATATAGTGCCATTGTCTGACTGGGAATTCAAAGAATATATTGGGGTTACAAATACCTTCATTTCTTGCTATTGCCATATAGTGCCATTGTCTGACTGGGAATTTCAAGAATATATTGGGGTTACAAATACCCTCATTTCTTGCTACTGCCATATAGTGCCAGTTTCTGACTGGGAATTCCAAGAATATATTGGGGTTACAAATACCCTCATTTCTTGCTACTGCCATATAGTGCCATTGTCTGACTGGGAATTCCAAGAATATATTGGGGTTACAAATACCTTCAAGTTCTGCCACTGACATATAGTGCCAGTTTCTGACTGGGAATTCAAAGAATATATTGGGGTTACAAATACCCTCATTTCTTGCTACTGCCATATAGTGCCATTGTCTGACTGGGAATTCCAAGAATATATTGGGGTTACAAATACCTTCATTTCTTGCTATTGCCATATAGTGCCATTGTCTGACTGGGAATTTCAAGAATATATTGGGGTTACAAATACCCTCATTTCTTGCTACTGCCATATAGTGCCAGTTTCTGACTGGGAATTCCAAGAATATATTGGGGTTACAAATACCCTCATTTCTTGCTACTGCCATATAGTGCCATTGTCTGACTGGGAATTCCAAGAATATATTGGGGTTACAAATACCTTCAAGTTCTGCCACTGACATATAGTGCCAGTTTCTGACTGGGAATTCAAAGAATATATTGGGGTTACAAATACCCTCATTTCTTGCTACTGCCATATAGTGCCAGTTTCTGACTGGGAATTCAAAGAAAATATTGGGGTTACAAATACCCTCATTTCTTGCTACTGCCATATAGTGCCATTGTCTGACTGGGAATTCCAAGAATATATTGGTTTTACAAATACCTTCAAGTTCTGCCACTGACATATAGTGCCAGTTTCTGACAGGGAATTCAAAGAATATATTGGGGTTACAAATACCCTCATTTCTTGCTACTGCCATATAGTGCCATTGTCTGACTGGGAATTCCAAGAATATATTGGGGTTACAAATACCTTCAAGTTCTGCCACTGACATATAGTGCCAGTTTCTGACTGGGAATTCAAAGAATATATTGGGGTTACAAATACCCTCATTTCTTGCTACTGCCATATAGTGCCATTGTCTGACTGGGAATTTAAAGAATATATTGGGGTTACAAACACCTTCAAGTCCTGCCACTGACATATAGTGCCAGTTTCTGACTGGGAATTCCAAGAATATATTGGGGTTACAAATACCTTCAAGTTCTGCCACTGACATATAGTGCCAGTTTCTGACTGGGAATTTAAAGAATATATTGGGGTTACAAATACCCTCATTTCTTGCTACTGCCATATAGTGCCATTGTCTGACTGGGAATTCAAAGAATATATTGGGGTTACAAACACCTTCAAGTCCTGCCACTGACATATAGTGCCAGTTTCTGACTGGGAATTCCAAGAATATATTGGGGTTACAAATACCTTCAAGTTCTGCCACTGACATATAGTGCCAGTTTCTGACTGGGAATTCAAAGAATATATTGGGGTTACAAATACCCTCATTTCTTGCTACTGCCATATAGTGCTAGTTTCTGACTGGGAATTCAAAGAATATATTGGGGTTACAAATACCCTCATTTCTTGCTACTGCCATATAGTGCCATTGTCTGACTGGGAATTCCAAGAATATATTGGGGTTACAAATACCTTCAAGTCCTGCCACTGCCATATAGTGCCATTGTCTGACTGGGAATTCCAAGAATATATTGGGGTTACAAATACCTTCAAGTCCTGCCACTGCCATATAGTGCCATTGTCTGACTGGGAATTCCAAGAATATATTGGGGTTACAAATACCCTCATTTCTTGCTACTGCCATATAGTGCCATTGTCTGACTGGGAATTCCAATAATATATTGGGGTTACAAACACCTTCAAGTCCTGCCACTGACATATAGTGCCAGTTTCTGACTGGGAATTCCAAGAATATATTGGGGTTACAAATACCTTCAAGTTCTGCCACTGACATATAGTGCCAGTTTCTGACTGGGAATTCAAAGAATATATTGGGGTTACAAATACCCTCATTTCTTGCTACTGCCATATAGTGCCAGTTTCTGACTGGGAATTCCAAGAATATATTGGGGTTACAAATACCCTCATTTCTTGCTACTGTCATATAGTGCCATTGTCTGACTGGGAATTCCAAGAATATATTGGGGTTACAAATACCTTCAAGTTCTGCCACTGACATATAGTGCCAGTTTCTGACTGGGAATTCAAAGAATATATTGGGGTTACAAATACCCTCATTTCTTGCTACGGCCATATAGTGCCATTGTCTGACTGGGAATTCCAAGAATATATTGGGGTTACAAATACCCTCATTTCTTGCTACTGCCATATAGTGCCATTGTCTGACTGGGAATTCAAAGAATATATTGGGGTTACAAACACCTTCAAGTCCTGCCACTGACATATAGTTCCAGTATCTGACTGGGAATTCAAAGAATATATTGGGGTTACAAACACCTTCAAGTCCTGCCACTGATATATAGTGCCAGTTTCTGACTGGGAATTCAAAGAATATATTGGGGTTACAAATACCCTCATTTCTTGCTACTGCCATATAGTGCCAGTTTCTGACTGGGAATTCAAAGAATATATTGGGGATACAAATACCCTCATTTCTTGCTACTGCCATATAGTGCCATTGTCTGATTGGGAATTCCAAGAATATATTGGGGTTACAAATACCTTCAAGTTCTGCCACTGACATATAGTGCCAGTTTCTGACTGGGAATTCAAAGAATATATTGGGGTTACAAATACCCTCATTTCTTGCTACTGCCATATAGTGCCATTGTCTGACTGGGAATTCCAAGAATATATTGGGGTTACAAATACCTTCATTTCTTGCTACTGCCATATAGTGCCATTGTCTGACTGGGAATTTCAAGAATATATTGGGGTTACAAATACCCTCATTTCTTGCTACTGCCATATAGTGCCAGTTTCTGACTGGGAATTCCAAGAATATATTGGGGTTACAAATACCCTCATTTCTTGCTACTGCCATATAGTGCCATTGTCTGACTGGGAATTCCAAGAATATATTGGGGTTACAAATACCTTCAAGTTCTGCCACTGACATATAGTGCCAGTTTCTGACTGGGAATTCAAAGAATATATTGGGGTTACAAATACCCTCATTTCTTGCTACTGCCATATAGTGCCAGTTTCTGACTGGGAATTCAAAGAATATATTGGGGTTACAAATACCCTCATTTCTTGCTACTGCCATATAGTGCCATTGTCTGACTGGGAATTCCAAGAATATATTGGGGTTACAAATACCTTCAAGTCCTGACACTGACATATAGTGCCAGTTTCTGACTGGGAATTCCAAGAATATATTGGGGTTACAAATACCCTCATTTCTTGCTACTGCCATATAGTGCCAGTTTCTGACTGGGAATTCCAAGAATATATTGGGGTTACAAACACCTTCAAGTCCTGCCACTGACATATAGTGCCAGTTTCTGACTGGGAATTCCAAGAATATATTGGGGTTACAAATACCTTCAAGTTCTGCCACTGACATATAGTGCCAGTTTCTGACTGGGAATTCAAAGAATATATTGGGGTTACAAATACCCTCATTTCTTGCTACTGCCATATAGTGCCATTGTCTGACTGGGAATTCAAAGAATATATTGGGGTTACAAACACCTTCAAGTCCTGCCACTGACATATAGTGCCAGTTTCTGACTGGGAATTCCAAGAATATATTGGGGTTACAAATACCTTCAAGTTCTGCCACTGACATATAGTGCCAGTTTCTGACTGGGAATTCAAAGAATATATTGGGGTTACAAATACCCTCATTTCTTGCTACTGCCATATAGTGCTAGTTTCTGACTGGGAATTCAAAGAATATATTGGGGTTACAAATACCCTCATTTCTTGCTACTGCCATATAGTGCCATTGTCTGACTGGGAATTCCAATAATATATAGGGGTTACAAATACCTTCAAGTCCTGCCACTGCCTTATAGTGCCATTGTCTGACTGGGAATTCCAAGAATATATTGGGGTTACAAATACCTTCAAGTCCTGCCACTGCCATATAGTGCCATTGTCTGACTGGGAATTCCAAGAATATATTGGGGTTACAAATACCCTCATTTCTTGCTGCTGCCATATAGTGCCATTGTCTGACTGGGAATTCCAAGAATATATTGGGGTTACAAATACCTTCAAGTTCTGCCACTGACATATAGTGCCAGTTTCTGACTGGGAATTCAAAGAATATATTGGGGTTACAAATACCCTCATTTCTTGCTACTGCCATATAGTGCTAGTTTCTGACTGGGAATTCAAAGAATATATTGGGGTTACAAATACCCTCATTTCTTGCTACTGCCATATAGTGCCATTGTCTGACTGGGAATTCCAATAATATATTGGGGTTACAAATACCTTCAAGTCCTGCCACTGCCATATAGTGCCATTGTCTGACTGGGAATTCCAAGAATATATTGGGGTTACAAATACCTTCAAGTCCTGCCACTGCCATATAGTGCCATTGTCTGACTGGGAATTCCAAGAATATATTGGGGTTACAAATACCCTCATTTCTTTCTACTGCCATATAGTGCCATTGTCTGACTGGGAATTCCAATAATATATTGGGGTTACAAACACCTTCAAGTCCTGCCACTGACATATAGTGCCAGTTTCTGACTGGGAATTCCAAGAATATATTGGGGTTACAAATACCTTCAAGTTCTGCCACTGACATATAGTGCCAGTTTCTGACTGGGAATTCAAAGAATATATTGGGGTTACAAATACCCTCATTTCTTGCTACTGCCATATAGTGCCATTGTCTGACTGGGAATTTAAAGAATATATTGGGGTTACAAACACCTTCAAGTCCTGCCACTGACATATAGTGCCAGTTTCTGACTGGGAATTCCAAGAATATATTGGGGTTACAAATACCTTCAAGTTCTGCCACTGACATATAGTGCCAGTTTCTGACTGGGAATTCAAAGAATATATTGGGGTTACAAATACCCTCATTTCTTGCTACTGCCATATAGTGCCATTGTCTGACTGGGAATTCAAAGAATATATTGGGGTTACAAACACCTTCAAGTCCTGCCACTGACATATAGTGCCAGTTTCTGACTGGAATTCCAAGAATATATTGGGGTTACAAATACCTTCAAGTTCTGCCACTGACATATAGTGCCAGTTTCTGACTGGGAATTCAAAGAATATATTGGGGTTACAAATACCCTCATTTCTTGCTACTGCCATATAGTGCTAGTTTCTGACTGGGAATTCAAAGAATATATTGGGGTTACAAATACCCTCATTTCTTGCTACTGCCATATAGTGCCATTGTCTGACTGGGAATTCCAATAATATATAGGGGTTACAAATACCTTCAAGTCCTGCCACTGCCTTATAGTGCCATTGTCTGACTGGGAATTCCAAGAATATATTGGGGTTACAAATACCTTCAAGTCCTGCCACTGCCATATAGTGCCATTGTCTGACTGGGAATTCCAAGAATATATTGGGGTTACAAATACCTTCAAGTCCTGCCACTGACATATAGTGCCAGTTTCTGACTGGGAATTCAAAGAATATATTGGGGTTACAAATACCCTCATTTCTTGCTACTGCCATATAGTGCTAGTTTCTGACTGGGAATTCAAAGAATATATTGGGGTTACAAATACCCTCATTTCTTGCTACTGCCATATAGTGCCATTGTCTGACTGGGAATTCCAATAATATATAGGGGTTACAAATACCTTCAAGTCCTGCCACTGACATATAGTGCCAGTTTCTGACTGGGAATTCAAAGAATATATTGGGGTTACAAATACCCTCATTTCTTGCTACTGCCATATAGTGCTAGTTTCTGACTGGGAATTCAAAGAATATATTGGGGTTACAAATACCCTCATTTCTTGCTACTGCCATATAGTGCCATTGTCTGACTGGGAATTCCAATAATATATTGGGGTTACAAATACCTTCAAGTCCTGCCACTGCCATATAGTGCCATTGTCTGACTGGGAATTCCAAGAATATATTGGGGTTACAAATACCTTCAAGTCCTGCCACTGCCATATAGTGCCATTGTCTGACTGGGAATTCCAAGAATATATTGGGGTTACAAATACCCTCATTTCTTGCTACTGCCATATAGTGCCATTGTCTGACTGGGAATTCCAATAATATATTGGGGTTACAAACACCTTCAAGTCCTGCCACTGACATATAGTGCCAGTTTCTGACTGGGAATTCCAAGAATATATTGGGGTTACAAATACCTTCAAGTTCTGCCACTGACATATAGTGCCAGTTTCTGACTGGGAATTCAAAGAATATATTGGGGTTACAAATACCCTCATTTCTTGCTACTGCCATATAGTGCCTGTTTCTGACTGGGAATTCCAAGAATATATTGGGGTTACAAATACCCTCATTTCTTGCTACTGCCATATAGTGCCATTGTCTGACTGGGAATTCCAAGAATATATTGGGGTTAGAAATACCTTCAAGATCTGCCACTGACATATAGTGCCAGTTTCTGACTGGGAATTCAAAGAATACATTGGGGTTACAAATACCCTCATTTCTTGCTACTGCCATATAGTGCCATTGTCTGACTGGGAATTCCAAGAATATATTGGGGTTACAAATACCTTCAAGTTCTGCCACTGACATGTAGTGCCAGTTTCTGACTGGGAATTCAAAGAATATATTGGGGTTACAAATACCCTCATTTCTTGCTACTGCCATATAGTGCCATTGTCTGACTGGGAATTCCAAGAATATATTGGGGTTACAAATACCTTCAAGTTCTGCACTGACATATAGTGCCAGTTTCTGACTGGGAATTCAAAGAATATATTGGGGTTACAAATACCCTCATTTCTTGCTACTGCCATATAGTGCCAGTTTCTGACTGGGAATTCCAAGAATATATTGGGGTTACAAATACCCTCATTTCTTGCTACTGCCATATATTGCCATTGTCTGACTGGGAATTCAAAGAATATATTGGGGTTACAAACACCTTCAAGTCCTGCCACTGACATATAGTGCCAGTTTCTGACTGGGAATTCCAAGAATATATTGGGGTTACAAATACCTTCAAGTTCTGCCACTGACATATAGTGCCAGTTTCTGACTGGGAATTCAAAGAATATATTGGGGTTACAAATACCCTCATTTCTTGCTACTGCCATATAGTGCCAGTTTCTGACTGGGAATTCAAAGAATATATTGGGGTTACAAATACCCTTATTTCTTGCTACTGCCATATAGTGCCATTGTCTGACTGGGAATTCCATGAATATATTGGGGTTACAAATACCTTCAAGTTCTGCCACTGACATATAGTGCCAGTTTCTGACTGGGAATTCAAAGAATATATTGGGGTTACAAATACCCTCATTTCTTGCTACTGCCATATAGTGCCAGTTTCTGACTGGGAATTTAAAGAATATATTGGGGATACAAATACCCTCATTTCTTGCTTCTGCCATATAGTGCCATTGTCTGATTGGGAATTCCAAGAATATATTGGGGTTACAAATACCTTCAAGTTCTGCCACTGACATATAGTGCCAGTTTCTGACTGGGAATTCAAAGAATATATTGGGGTTACAAATACCCTCATTTCTTGCTACTGCCATATAGTGCCATTGTCTGACTGGGAATTCCAAGAATATATTGGGGTTACAAATACCTTCATTTCTTGCTACTGCCATATAGTGCCATTGTCTGACTGGGAATTTCAAGAATATATTGGGGTTACAAATACCCTCATTTCTTGCTACTGCCATATAGTGCCAGTTTCTGACTGGGAATTCCAAGAATATATTGGGGTTACAAATACCTTCAAGTTCTGCCACTGACATATAGTGCCAGTTTCTGACTGGGAATTCAAAGAATATATTGGGTTTACAAATACCCTCATTTCTTGCTACTGCCATATAGTGCCAGTTTCTGACTGGGAATTCCAAGAATATATTGGGGTTACAAATACCCTCATTTCTTGCTACTGCCATATAGTGCCATTGTCTGACTGGGAATTTAAAGAATATATTGGGGTTACAAACACCTTCAAGTCCTGCCACTGACATATAGTGCCAGTTTCTGACTGGGAATTCCAAGAATATATTGGGGTTACAAATACCTTCAAGTTCTGCCACTGACATATAGTGCCAGTTTCTGACTGGGAATTCAAAGAATATATTGGGGTTACAAATACCCTCATTTCTTGCTACTGCCATATAGTGCCATTGTCTGACTGGGAATTCAAAGAATATATTGGGGTTACAAACACCTTCAAGTCCTGCCACTGACATATAGTGCCATTGTCTGATTGGGAATTCCAATAATATATTGGGGTTACAAATACCTTCAAGTCCTGCCACTGCCATATAGTGCCATTGTCTGACTGGGAATTCCAAGAATATATTGGGGTTACAAATACCTTCAAGTCCTGCCACTGCCATATAGTGCCATTGTCTGACTGGGAATTCCAAGAATATATTGGGGTTACAAATACCCTCATTTCTTGCTACTGCCATATAGTGCCATTGTCTGACTGGGAATTCCAATAATATATTGGGGTTACAAACACCTTCAAGTCCTGCCACTGACATATAGTGCCAGTTTCTGACTGGGAATTCCAAGAATATATTGGGGTTACAAATACCTTCAAGTTCTGCACTGACATATAGTGCCAGTTTCTGACTGGGAATTCAAAGAATATATTGGGGTTACAAATACCCTCATTTCTTGCTACTGCCATATAGTGCCAGTTTCTGACTGGGAATTCCAAGAATATATTGGGGTTACAAATACCCTCATTTCTTGCTACTGCCATATAGTGCCATTGTCTGACTGGGAATTCCAAGAATATATTGGGGTTACAAATACCTTCAAGTTCTGCCACTGACATATAGTGCCAGTTTCTGACTGGGAATTCAAAGAATATATTGGGGTTACAAATACCCTCATTTCTTGCTACTGCCATATAGTGCCATTGTCTGACTGGGAATTCCAAGAATATATTGGGGTTACAAATACCCTCATTTCTTGCTACTGCCATATAGTGCCATTGTCTGACTGGGAATTCCAAGAATATATTGGGGTTACAAATACCTTCAAGTTCTGCCACTGACATATAGTGCCAGTTTCTGACTGGAATTCAAAGAATATATTGGGGTTACAAATACCCTCATTTCTTGCTACTGCCATATAGTGCCATTGTCTGACTGGGAATTCCAAGAATATATTGGGGTTACAAATACCCTCATTTCTTGCTACTGCCATATAGTGCCATTGTCTGACTGGGAATTCAAAGAATATATTGGGGTTACAAACACCTTCAAGTCCTGCCACTGACATATAGTGCCAGTATCTGACTGGAAATTCAAAGAATATATTGGGGTTACAAACACCTTCAAGTCCTGCCACTGATATATAGTGCCAGTTTCTGACTGGGAATTCAAAGAATATATTGGGGTTACAAACACCA
>NW_027440732.1:50000-65000 GCF_031893055.1 Leptodactylus fuscus | reverse complement strand
ACCGTTGCTGCGCAGGCTTCGCGGGGGAGGGGCGGAGAGGTTAAGGCGGTGACGTAGGCGAAGTGGGGCTTCGACCCGGTAGGCGAGGGGAGAGCCGTGGGCGGACTCAGCCGCATCCGGGATCTCTCTCACGACCTTAGCCGGACCCGGGTTCGGGCCTTCCTTCCTACGCGCTTGTCGCTCTCTCTCCGATACCCTTTAGACTCGTCCTCGCTCGGCTCTGCTTTTGGCGCCGGTGCGCCCCAGGAGGCGGGCGGCCGGCGTGGGACCGCCGGTCAGGGTTGGCCCCGGTGGTCGCTGCGGACCCCCGGCGGCCGGTCGACCGGGGAAACCCCCGTGGCCGCGCGCGTCGCCTGGTGCAGTGCGTGGGAAGAGGCGGGTGAGCCGTCTCTGCCGGTGTCACGGGGGCTTGTCACGCTGCTGCTGCCGCTCCTCTCTTTCCCGTCATCGCCAAGGCGGTCAGGCCGGGTGGCGGGGGTGATCTTCCGTTCCGGCGGGCGCCGGTTCGGGTCTTACGGAGGTGCGGAGGTCAACCTGTGCTCTCGGGCGTCGGGCCTCCCGAAGAGCCGGGGCTCGGGCGCGGAGCCCGGCCCGGATTCGGCGAGGAACCCTTTCGTTCGTAGGGGACGCCCGGTTTTCTGACACCTCGGGGGTCGGACGGGGCGAAGGCAAACTCTCTCTCGCCGATGTCCTGGGTCTGCCGCGGGCGCCCGCCCTGGGCGGGTGGCGCCGCGCCGGCCTTAAGCTTTTCCGCTACGCCGCTCCGGAGCTGAAGGGAAGGAAAGACCCCGCGCCTTAGCCGGCGCGGACCCCCTAGGTCCGGCCGAGCGAGGGTCCCTTCCCGCCGGGTCGGCGGCCGTCAGATCGATCGGTGGGTGACCCGCGGGTGACGGGTGACTCGTCCGAGGCTTGCCACGCGACGCGGAGGGGGCTTGTCTCGCAACCGGCGCGTCCTCGCTCTTTTCGCCCCCAGCGGAGATCCACTATCGGCGGCGTGAGAGCTGAGGTCGCAGGGACTTTGTCGGAGACGGATGTCCGAGGCCCTGGTACTCCGACTTTTGGTAAGCTAATTGACACGACCCGCTGTCTCGGACACGGTTCTTGACGGGGGTGTTCAAAAGTATGTCACAGAGAGAGTGTCACCTGTCCCATTACATGAAGACCAACTACTCAAAGTGTCCGACTTTGTGGAACTCCGGCCCGGATCCGGCCGTCAAATTCAACCTCATTCCGGTAGTGCCTTTTCCGCTCCGAGGCCTCCTCCGGGGCCGTCCGACGCCCGGTTCCACGGCGGGACCCCCGACACCGACTCGAGGTGGTACCCCTTTTTGCCGGCCGAGGTGCGCCGCCGCCGGCGTGAGGACGCCGCTCCCCGGTGTGAAAAACGGCCGCCGGAGGAATTTTGAAAGTTGAAAATTTGGCAAAGTGTCGACGGAAGTGCCAACCGCGCCGGCGGGGAGGCGCCCGTCGCCTCGCCCGGGATGGCGGCACCGGCGCCGGGTCGCCGCGCCTGCCAGCGGCCGCTAGTCTCCCCGGACGCCCGGGGGATTTCCCTTCCGCTCCCAGCGGCCGCAGTTCTCCTTCTGGTCCGCCTGGCGGCTGCCTCCGCCGGCTGCCAATCATCTCTCCCCGGCCGCCCGGGGGATTTCCCTTCTGCGCGCCTGTCAGCTCCTGCCAATCATCTCTCCCCGGCCGCCAAGGGGGATTTCCCTTCTGCGCGCCTGGCAGCTCCTGCCAATCATCTCTCCCCGGCCGCCCGGGGGATCTCGTTAAGGTCCGTGTTTCGTGGGGTTTTATTTCAAAGTTTGTCTTTTTTTTCCCCAAAGTGTCTAAGAGCCGATCGGCTCAGCGGGGGGCGCCCGTCGCCTCGCCCGGGATGGCGGCACCGGCGCCGGGTCGCCGTGCCTGCCAGCGGCCGCTCGGGGGATTTCCCTTCTGCGCGCCTGTCAGCTCCTGCCAATCATCTCTCCCCGGCCGCCCGGGGGATCTCTTATGGTCCGTGTTTTATGGGGGGTTTTTTTTGTGCGTTTGACCTTTTTTTCCCCCAAAGCGTCTAAGTGCCGATCGGCTCGGCGGGAGGCGCCCGCCTGAAAACTGCGGCTTGCCACGCGACCTGAAGAGGCTTGTCACGCAACCCGGGGGGGCGGTGCCCTCGCTCTGCCTCCCCCCCGCGGGGATCCGCCGTCGGCGGCCTGTGAGCAGAGTTCACTGGGACTTTGTCAGAGTCGGGTGTCCGATCCCCTGGTACTCTGACTTTTGGTAAGCTAATTGACAGGACTCGCTGTCTCGGACACGGTTCTTGACGGGGGTGTTCAAAAGTAGGTCACAGAGAGAGTGTCACCTGTCCCATTACATGAAGACCAACCACTCAAAGTGTCCGACTTTGTGGAACTCCGGCCCGGATCCGGCCGTCAAATTCAACCTCATTCCGGTAGTGCCTTTTCCGCTCCGAGGCCTCCTCCGGGGCCGTCCGACGCCCGGTTCCACGGCGGGACCCCCGACACCGACTCGAGGAGGTACCCCTTTTTGCCGGCCGAGGTGCGCCGCCGCCGGCGTGAGGACGCCGCTCCCCGGTGTGAAAAACGGCCGCCGGAGGAATTTTGAAAGTTGAAAATTTGGCAAAGTGTCGACGGAAGTGCCAACTGCGCCGGCGGGGAGGCGCCCGTCGCCTCGCCCGGGATGGCGGCACCGGCGCCGGGTCGCCGCGCCTGCCGCGGCCGCTAGTCTCCCCGGACGCCCGGGGGATTTCCCTTCCGCTCCCAGCGGCCGCAGTTCTCCTTCCGGTCCGCCTGGCGGCTGCCTCCGCCGGCTGCCAATCATCTCTCCGGATTTCCCTTCTGCGCGCCTGTCAGCTCCTGCAAATCCTCTCTCCCCGGCCGCTCGGGGAGGCGGGATCTCGCCCTCTGGTAGACGCTAGCAGCCTGCCACCTGCTAGGGACTCGGCCTCTGGCATTACCCAGGCTCCGGCAGCCCTGGGTCGGCCTGGCTTTTCCCAGCCGCCTGGGACGATCTCTCCCTCTGTCCTGGAACCCTGGGCCGGCCTGCCGCCTCAGGCTTAGCCCCCTGGGTCGCCTGGAAGTGGCGCCGCCTTGTGGACGAGCCGGGGAGAGCCGCTCTCCGTTGCCATCCGGTGGATTTTTAGCAAATTGCAGCTTTCCATAGCAAATTGCAGCCTTCCACCTGCTAGGGACTTAGCCTCCGGCATGTACCCAGGCTCGGGTAGCCCTGGGTAGGCCTGGCTTTCCCAGCCGCCTGGGACAATCTCTCCCTCTCTCCTGGAACCCTGGGCCAGCCTGCCGCCTCAGGCTTAGCCCCCTGGGTCGCCTGGAAGTGGTGCCCTCTTGGTAGACACTTAGCAGAATGCAGCCTGCCACCTGCTAGGGACTTAGCCTCTGGCTTTACCCAGGCTCGGGTAGCCCTGGGTCGGCCTGGCTTTCCCAGCCGCCTGGGACAATCTCTCCCTCTCTCCTGGAACCCTGGGCCGGCCTGCCGCCTCAGGCTTAGCCCCCTGGGTCGCCTGGAAGTGGCGCCGCCTTGTGGACGAGCCGGGGAGAGCCGCTCTCCGTTGCCATCCGGTGGATTTTTAGCAAATTGCAGCTTTCCATAGCAAATTGCAGCCTTCCACCTGCTAGGGACTTAGCCTCCGGCATGTACCCAGGCTCGGGTAGCCCTGGGTAGGCCTGGCTCTCCCAGCCGCCTGGGACGGTCTCTCCCTCTCTCCTGGAACCCTGGGCCAGCCTGCCGCCTCAGGCTTAGCCCCCTGGGTCTCCTGGAAGTGTCGCCCTCTGGTAGACACTTAGCAGAATGCAGCCTGCCACCTGCTAGGGACTTAGCCTCTGGCTTTACCCAGGCTCGGGTAGCCCTGGGTCGGCCTGGCTTTCCCAGCCGCCTGGGACAATCTCTCCCTCTCTCCTGGAACCCTGGGCCGGCCTGCCGCCTCAGGCTTAGCCCCCTGGGTCGCCTGGAAGTGGCGCCGCCTTGTGGACGAGCTGGGGAGAGCCGCTCTCCGTTGCCATCCGGTGGATTTTTAGCAAATTGCAGCTTTCCATAGCAAATTGCAGCCTTCCACCTGCTAGGGACTTAGCCTCCGGCATGTACCCAGGCTCTGGTAGCCCTGGGTAGGCCTGGCTTTCCCAGCCGCCTGGGACAAATCTCTCCCTCTCTCCTGGAACCCTGGGCCAGCCTGCCGCCTCAGGCTTAGCCCCCTGGGTTGCCTGGAAGTGGTGCCCTCTTGGTAGACACTTAGCAGAATGCAGCCTGCCACCTGCTAGGGACTTAGCCTCTGGCTTTACCCAGGCTCGGGTAGCCCTGGGTCGGCCTGGCTTTCCCAGCCGCCTGGGACAATCTCTCCCTCTCTCCTGGAACCCTGGGCCGGCCTGCCGCCTCAGGCTTAGCCCCCTGGGTCGCCTGGAAGTGGCGCCGCCTTGTGGACGAGCCGGGGAGAGCCGCTCTCCGTTGCCATCCGGTGGATTTTTAGCAAATTGCAGCTTTCCATAGCAAATTGCAGCCTTCCACCTGCTAGGGACTTAGCCTCCGGCATGTACCCAGGCTCGGGTAGCCCTGGGTAGGCCTGGCTTTCCCAGCCGCCTGGGACGATCTCTCCTTCTTCTCCTGGAACCCTGGGCCAGCCTGCCGCCTCAGGCTTAGCCCCCTGGGTTGCCTGGAAGTGGTGCCCTCTTGGTAGACACTTAGCAGAATGCAGCCTGCCACCTGCTAGGGACTTAGCCTCTGGCTTTACCCAGGCTCGGGTAGCCCTGGGTCGGCCTGGCTTTCCCAGCCGCCTGGGACAATCTCTCCCTCTCTCCTGGAACCCTGGGCCGGCCTGCCGCCTCAGGCTTAGCCCCCTGGGTCGCCTGGAAGTGGCGCCGCCTTGTGGACGAGCCGGGGAGAGCCGCTCTCCGTTGCCATCCGGTGGATTTTTAGCAAATTGCAGCTTTCCATAGCAAATTGCAGCCTTCCACCTGCTAGGGACTTAGCCTCCGGCATGTACCCAGGCTCGGGTGGCCCTGGGTAGGCCTGGCTTTCCCAGCCGCCTGGGTCAATCTCTCCCTCTCTCCTGGAACCCTGGGCCAGCCTGCCGCCTCAGGCTTAGCCCCCTGGGTCTCCTGGAAGTGTCGCCCTCTGGTAGACACTTAGCAGAATTCAGCCTGCCGCCTGCTAGGGACTCAGCCTCCGGCATGTACCCAGGCTCGGGTAGCCCTGGCTTTCCCAGCCGCCTGGGACAATCTCTCCCTCTCTCCTGGAACCCTGGGCCAGCCTGCCGCCTCAGGCTTAGCCCCCTGGGTCGCCTGGAAGTGGTGCCCTCTCGGTAGACACTTGGCAGCATGCAGCCTGCCACCTGCTAGGGACTTAGCCTCTGGCTTTACCCAGGCTCGGGTAGCCCTGGGTCGGCCTGGCTTTCCCAGCCGCCTGGGACGATCTCTCCCTCTCTCTCCTGGAACCCTGGGCCGGCCTGCCGCCTCAGGCTTAGCCCCCTGGGTCGCCTGGAAGTGGCGCCGCCTTGTGGACGAGCCGGGGAGAGCGGCTCTCCGTTGCCATCCGGTGGATTTTTAGCAGAATGCAGCCTGCAACCCGAGTGCTGGCGCCGCCTTGTGGACGAGCCGGGGACTGCGGCTCTCCGTTGCCATCCGGTGGATTTTTAGCAGATTGCAGCCTTCCACCTGCTAGGGACTTAGCCTCCGGCATGTGCCCAGGCTCGGGTAGCCCTGGGTAGGCCTGGCTTTCCCAGCCGCCTGGGACGATCTCTCCCTCTTCTCCTGGAACCCTGGGCCAGCCTGCCGCCTCAGGCTTAGCCCCCTGGGTTGCCTGGAAGTGGTGCCCTCTCGGTAGACACTTAGCAGAACGCAGCCTGCCGCCTGCTAGGGACTTATCCTCTGGCTTTACCCAGGCTGGGGTGGCCCTGGGTCGGCCTGGCTTTTTTCCCAGCCGCCTGGGACAATCTCTCCCTCTCTCCATGAACCCTGGGCCGGCCTGCCGCCTCAGACTTCCCCTTCCGCTCCGAGCGGCCGCAGTTCTCGTTCTGGTCCGCCTGGCAGCTACCTCCGCCGGCTGCCAATCATCTCTCTCTCTCTCTCCCCCCGGCCGCCCGGGGGAACTTCCCTTCTGCGCGCGCCTGGCAGCTACCTCCGCCTGCCAATCATCTCTCCCCCGGCCCTCCCGGGGGACCTCCCTTCTGCGCCGGCCGGCCGGCCGGCCGGCTGCAGTTCTCACTGGTCCGTGTTGTATGGGGTTTATTAAAATGTCGGTCTTTTTCCCCCAAAGTGTCTAAAAGTGCCGATCGGCTCGGCGGGAGGCGCCCGTCGCCTCCCCCGGGATGGCGGCACCGGCGCCCTCTCGCCGTACCTGCCAGCGGCCGCTCGTCTCCCCTGGCCCGCGCCGGGGGATTTCCCTTCTGCTCGGAGCGGCCGCAGTTCTCCTTCTGGTCCGCCTGGCGGCTGCCTCCGCCTGCTGCCAATCATCTCTCCCCGGCCGCACAGGGGGACTTCCCTTCTGCGCGCCTGGCAGCTCCTGCCAATCATCTCTCCCCGGCCGCCCGGGGGATCTCACCGAGGTCCGTGTTTCGTGGGGTTTTATTTCAAAGTTTGCCTTTTTTATTTTTTATTTTTTTCCCCAAAGTGTCCAAGAGCCGATCGGCTCAGCGGGGGGCGCCCGTCGCCTCGCCCGGGATGGCGGCACCGGCGCCCTCTCGCCGTACCTGCCAGCGGCCGCTCGTCTCCCCTGGCCCGCCCGGGGGATTTCCCTTCTGCTCGGAGCGGCCGCAGTTCTCATTCTAGCGCGCAGGGCAGCTCCTGCCAATCATCTCTCCCTTCCGCGACCAGCCGGAAGCGGTTCTCATTGGTCCGTGTTTCGTTGGTTATTTATTTTTCAAAGTTTGACTTTTTCTTTTTTTTTTCCCCAAAAGTGTCTAAAAGTGCCGATTGGCTCGGCGGGAAGCGCCCGCCTGAAAACCGAGGCTTGCCACGCGACCTAAAGAGGCTTGTCTCGCAACTCGGGGGGGGCGGTGCCCTCGCTCTGCCTCCCCCCCGCAGGGATCCGCCGTCGGCGGCCTGTCAGCAGAGTTCACTGGGACTTTGTCAGAGTCGGGTGTCCGATGCCCTGGTACTCTGACTTTTGGTAAGCTAATTGACAGCACACGCTGTCTCGGACACGGTTCTTGACGGGGGTGTTCAAAAGTAGGTCACAGAGAGAGTGTCACCTGTCCCATTACATGAAGACCAACCACTCAAAGTGTCCGACTTTGTGGAACTCCGGCCCGGATCCGGCCGTCAAATTCAACCTCATTCCGGTAGTGCCTTTTCGGCTCCGAGGCCTCCTCCGGGGCCGTCCGACGCCCGGTTCCACGGCGGGACCCCCGACACCGACTCGAGGTGGTACCCCTTCGTGCCGGCCGAGGCGCGCCGCCGCCGGCGTGAGGGCGCCGCTCCCCGGAGTGAAACACGGCCGCCGGAGGAATTTTGAAAGTTGAAAATTTGACTAAGTGTCGACGGAAGTGCCATATGCGCCGGGCGGGAGGCGCCCGTCGCCTCGCCCGGGATGGCGGCGCCGGCGCCGGCTCGCCGCGCCTGCCAGAGGCCGCTCGTCTCCCCGGAGGCCCGGGGGATTTCCCTTCTGCTCGGAGCGGCCGCAGTTCTCCTTCTGGTCCGCCTGGCAGCTACCTCCGCCGGCTGCCAATCATCTCTCTCCCCGGCCCGGGGGGGACGACTCTCCCTTCTGCGCGTGCGCGCCTGTCAGCTCCTGCAAATCGTCTCTCCCGCCGCCCGCCGAGGGTGACTTCCCTTCTGCGCGTGCGCGCCTGTCAGCTCCTGCCAATCATCTCTCCTCTCTCCCCGCGGCCGCCCGGGGACTTTCCCTTCTGCGCGCGCGCGCGTGCGCGCCTGTCAGCTCCTGCAAATCGTCTCTCCCCCCGGCCGCCAAGGGGGATTTCCCTTCTGCGTGCGCGCCTGTCAGCTCCTGCAAATCCTCTCTCCCCGGCCGCTCGGGGAGGCGGGATCTCGCCCTCTGGTAGACGCTAGCAGCCTGCCACCTGCTAGGGACTCGGCCTCCGGCATTACCCAGGCAACGGCAGCCCTGGGTCGGCCTGGCTTTTTCCCAGCCGCCCGGGACGATCTCTCCCTCTCTCCTGGAACCCTGGGCCGGCCTGCCGCCCTCAGGCTTAGCCCCCTGGGTCGCCCGGAAGTGGCGCCGCCTTGTGGACGAGCCGGGGAGAGCGGCTCTACGTTGCCATCCGGTGGATTTTTAGCAAATTGCAGCTTTCCATAGCAAATTGCAGCTTTCCATAGCAAATTGCAGCTTTCCACCTGCTAGGGACTTATCCTCTGGCTTTACCCAGGCTGGGGTGGCCCTGGGTCGGCCTGGCTTTTTTTCCCAGCCGCCTGGGACGATCTCTCCCTCTCTCCTGGAACCCCGGGCCGGCCTGCCGCCCTCAGGCTTAGCCCCCTGGGTCTCCTGGAAGTGTCTCCCTCTGGAAGTCACTTAGCAGAACGCAGCCTGCCGCCTGCTAGGGACTTAGCCTCTGGCTTTACCCAGGCTAGGGTAGCCCTGGGTCGGCCTGGCTTTTTTCCCAGCCGCCCGGGACGATCTCTCCCTCTCTCCTGGAACCCTGGGCCGGCCTGCCGCCCTCAGGCTTAGCCCCCTGGGTCGCCTGGAAGTGGCGCCGCCTTGTGGACAAGCGGGGGAGAGCGGCTCTCCGTTGCCATCCGGTGGATTTTTAGCAGAATGCAGCCTGCAACCCGAGTGCTGGCGCCGCCTTGTGGACGAGCCGGGGACCGCGGCTCTCCGTTGCCATCCGGTGGATTTTTAGCAGAATGCAGCCTTCCACCTGCTAGGGACTTAGCCTCCGGCATGTATCCAGGCTCGGGTAGCCCTGGGTAGGCCTGGCTTTCCCAGCCGCCTGGGACAATCTCTCCCTCTCTCCTGGAGCCCATGGCCGGCCTGCCGCCCTCAGGCTTAGCCCCCTGGGTTTCCTGGAAGCGTCTACCTCTGGTAGACACTTAGCAGAATGCAGCCTTCCACCTGCTAGGGACTTAGCCTCCGGCATCTACCCAGGCTCGGGTAGCCCTGGGTAGGCTTGGCTTTCCCAGCCGCCTGGGACCATCTCTCCCTCTCTCCTGGAACCCTGGGCCGGCCTGCCGCCCTCAGGCTTAGCCCCCTGGGTCGCCTGGAAGTGGCGCCGCCTTGTGGACAAGCGGGGGAGAGCGGCTCTACGTTGCCATCCGGTGGACTTTTAGCAGAATGCAGCCTGCAACCCGAGTGCTGGCGCCGCCTTGTGGACGAGCCGGGGACTGCGGCTCTCCGTTGCCATCCGGTGGATTTTTAGCAGATTGCAGCCTTCCACCTGCAAGGGACTCAGCCTCCGGCATGTACCCAGGCTCGGGTAGCCCTGGGTAGGCCTGGCTTTCCCAGCCGCCTGGGACGATCTCTCCCTCTCTCCTGGAACCCTGGGCCGGCCTGCCGCCCTCAGGCTTAGCCCCCTGGGTCGCCTGGAAGTGGCGCCGCCTTGTGGACAAGCGGGGGAGAGCGGCTCTCCGTTGCCATCCGGTGGATTTTTAGCAGAATGCAGCCTGCAACCCGAGTGCTGGCGCCGCCTTGTGGACGAGCCGGGGACCGCGGCTCTCCGTTGCCATCCGGTGGATTTTTAGCAGATTGCAGCCTTCCACCTGCTAGGGACTTAGCCTCCGGCATGTACCCAGGCTCGGGTAGCCCTGGGTAGGCCTGGCTTTTTTCCCAGCCGCCTGGGACGAACTCTCCCTCTCTCCTGGAACCCTGGGCCGGCCTGCCGCCCTCAGGCTTAGCCCCCTGGGTCTCCTGGAAGTGTCTCCCTCTGGAAGTCACTTAGCAGAACGCAGCCTGCCGCCTGCTAGGGACTTAGCCTCTGGCTTTACCCAGGCTAGGGTAGCCCTGGGTCGGCCTGGCTTTTTTCCCAGCCGCCTGGGACGATCTCTCCCTCTCTCCTGGAACCCTGGGCCAGCCTGCCGCCTCAGGCTTAGCCCCCTGGGTTGCCTGGAAGTGGTGCCCTCTTGGTAGACACTTAGCAGATTGCAGCCTTCCACCTGCTAGGGACTTAGCCTCTGGCATTACCCAGGCTCGGGTCGGCCTGGCTGTCCCAGCCGCCTGGGACGATCTCTCCCTCTCTCCTGGAACCCTGGGCCGGCCTGCCGCCCTCAGGCTTAGCCCCCTGGGTCGCCTGGAAGTGGCGCCGCCTTGTGGACAAGCGGGGGAGAGCGGCTCTCCGTTGCCATCCGGTGGATTTTTAGCAGAATGCAGCCTGCAACCCGAGTGCTGGCGCCGCCTTGTGGACGAGCCGGGGACTGCGGCTCTCCGTTGCCATCCGGTGGATTTTTAGCAGATTGCAGCCTTCCACCTGCTAGGGACTTAGCCTCTGGCATTACCCAGGCTCGGGTAGGCCTGGCTTTCCCAGCCGCCTGGGACCATCTCTCCCTCCCTCCTGGAACCCATGGCCAGCCTGCCGCCTCAGGCTTAGCCCCCTGGGTCTCCTGGAAGTGTCGCCCTCTGGTAGACACTTAGCAGAACGCAGCCTTCCACCTGTTAGGGACTTAGCCTCCGGCATGTACCCAGGCTCGGGTAGCCCTGGGTAGGCCTGGCTCTCCCAGCCGCCTGGGACGGTCTCTCCCTCTCTCCTGGAACCCTGGGCCAGCCTGCCGCCTCAGGCTTAGCCCCCTGGGTCTCCTGGAAGTGTCGCCCTCTGGTAGACACTTAGCAGAATGCAGCCTTCCACCTGCTAGGGACTTAGCCTCCGGCATGTACCCCGGCTCGGGTAGCCCTGGGTAGGCCTGGCTCTCCCAGCCGCCTGGGACGGTCTCTCCCTCTCTCCTGGAACCCTGGGCCAGCCTGCCGCCTCAGGCTTAGCCCCCTGGGTCTCCTGGAAGTGTCTCCCTCTGGAAGACACTTAGCAGAACGCAGCCTGCCACCTGCTAGGGACTTAGCCTCTGGCTTTACCCAGGCTTGGGTAGCCCTGGGTCGGCCTGGCTTTTTTCCCAGCCGCCCGGGACGATCTCTCCCTCTCTCCTGGAACCCTGGGCCGGCCTCCCACCTCAGGCTTAGCCCCCTGGGTCGCCTGGAAGTGGCGCCGCCTTGTGGATGAGCCGGGGAGAGCGGCTCTACGTTGCCATCCGGTGGATTTTTAACAGAATGCAGCCTGCAACCCGAGTGCTGGCGCCGCCTTGTGGACGAGCCGGGGACTGCGGCTCTCCGTTGCCATCCGGTGGATTTTTAGCAGATTGCAGCCTGCCAGCTGCTAGGGACTAAGTCTCTGGCGTTACCCAGGCTCGGGTAGCCCTGGCTTTCCCAGCCGCCTGGGACAATCTCTCCCTCCCTCCTGGAACCCATGGCCGGCCTGCCGCCCTCAGGCTTAGCCCCCTGGGTCTCCTGGAAGTGTCTCCCTCTGGAAGACACTTAGCAGAACGCAGCCTGCCACCTGCTAGGGACTTAGCCTCTGGCTTTGCCCAGGCTCGGGTAGCCCTGGGTCGGCCTGGCTTTTTTCCCAGCCGCCCGGGACGATCTCTCCCTCCCTCCTGGAACCCATGGCCAGCCTGCCGCCTCAGGCTTAGCCCCCTGGGTCTCCTGGAAGTGTCGCCCTCTGGTAGACACTTAGCAGAATGCAGCCTTCCACCTGCTAGGGACTTAGCCTCCGGCATGTACCCCGGCTCGGGTAGCCCTGGGTAGGCCTGGCTCTCCCAGCCGCCTGGGACGGTCTCTCCCTCTCTCCTGGAACCCTGGGCCAGCCTGCCGCCTCAGGCTTAGCCCCCTGGGTCTCCTGGAAGTGTCGCCCTCTGGTAGACACTTAGCAGAATGCAGCCTTCCACCTGCTAGGGACTTAGCCTCCGGCATGTACCCCGGCTCGGGTAGCCCTGGGTAGGCCTGGCTCTCCCAGCCGCCTGGGACGGTCTCTCCCTCTCTCCTGGAACCCTGGGCCAGCCTGCCGCCTCAGGCTTAGCCCCCTGGGTCTCCTGGAAGTGTCGCCCTCTGGTAGACACTTAGCAGAATGCAGCCTTCCACCTGCTAGGGACTTAGCCTCCGGCATGTACCCAGGCTCGGGTAGCCCTGGGTAGGCCTGGCTCTCCCAGCCGCCTGGGACGGTCTCTCCCTCTCTCCTGGAACCCTGGGCCAGCCTGCCGCCTCAGGCTTAGCCCCCTGGGTCTCCTGGAAGTGTCGCCCTCTGGTAGACACTTAGCAGAATGCAGCCTTCCACCTGTTAGGGACTTAGCCTCTGGCTTTACCCAGGCTTGGGTAGCCCCAGCCCGGCCTGGCGCTCGCCGCAGGAAGGCCTCCTCGGGGGCTCCGGTTTTTTGGGGGTTTTTTTGTCAAAGTGTCTACGGAAGTGGAAGTTCTCTCAGGGGGAAGCTCCCCTCGGACCCTGCCCAGGAGGGTGAGCCCCGGCCCGGCTTGCCTCCCCTAGGCCCGCCCGCTCCGGAACCCGGTTCTCCCTGCAGACCCCGCCTCGGGGCAACCCTCCAGCTCCCCATCTCCCGGCAGCCGGGGTCAAATACAGCACCACCTCTTCCTTCCGCTGGCCCTCAAGAGTCCTCACCGCTCCCCCAGGCAGGCTTCCACGGGAGGCCGATCGGACCCCGCCATTAAGCCCCCTGACAAACGGCCGTCCCTGGAAGTCTCTCCGGGCCCGACTATTAAGCCCCACCGCCGACCCTCCGGGGCCGACTATTAAGCCCACTGCCAGAGATAGCACTCATGGGAATCTCTCTGGGCCCGACTATTAAGTCCAACTGTGACTTATGCTTGGAAATGTGACTTATGCTTGGAAATGTGACTTATGCTTGGAAATGTGACTTATGCTTGGAAATGTGACTTATGCTGGCAAATGTGACTTATGCTGGCAAATGTGACTTATGCTGGCAAATGTGACTTATGCTGGCAAATGTGACTTATGCTGGCAAATGTGACTTATGCTGGCAAATGTGACTTATGCTGGCAAATGTGACTTATGCTGGCAAATGTGACTTATGCTGGCAAATGTGACTTATGCTGGCAAATGTGACTTATGCTGGCAAATGTGACTTATGCTGGCAAATGTGACTTATGCTGGCAAATGTGACTTATGCTGGCAAATGTGACTTATGCTGGCAAATGTGACTTATGCTGGCAAATGTGACTTATGCTGGCAAATGTGACTTATGCTGGCAAATGTGACTTGTCCTCCCAAATGTGACTTATGCTGGGAAATGTGACTTGTCCTCCCAAATGTGACTTATGCTGGCAAATGTGACTTGTCCGCCCGAATGTGACTTATCCAGCTAAATGAGACTTCTCCCTAAGCTGAGCTCCAGGGAGGGTAGCTGGTAGACTGGGGGCTTAATCTTCAGCTTCTACCGGGCTTATGGAGCCCTGAGTCGGCCTGGCTCTCCCAGCCGCCGGGGACAATCTCTCCCTCTCTCCTGGAACCCTGGGCCAGCCTGCCGCCTCAGGCTCGCCCCCCTGGGTCTCCTGGAAGTGGCGCCGCCTTGTGGACGAGCCGGGGAGAGCGGCTCTCCGTTGCCATCCGGTGGAATTTTAGCAGAATGCAGCCTGCAACCTGAATGCTGGCGCCGCCTTGTGGACAAGCCGGGGAGCGCGCCTCTCCGTTGCCATCCGGTGGATTTTTAGCAGATTGCAGCCTTCCACCTGCTAGGGACTTAGCCTCCGGCGTTACCCAGGCTCGGGTAGCCCTGGGTAGGCCTGGCTTTCCCAGCCGCCTGGGACAATCTCTCCCTCTCTCCTGGAACCCTGGGCCTGCCTGCCGCCTCAGGCTTAGCCCCCTGGGTTGCCTGGAAGTGGTGCCCTCTTGGTAGACACTTAGCAGAATGCAGCCTGCCACCTGCTAGGGACTGAGCCTCCGGCATTACCCAGGCTCGGGTAGCCCTGGGTAGGCCTGGCTCTCCCAGCCGCCTGGGACAATCTCTCCCTCTCTCCTGGAACCCTGGGCCAGCCTGCCGCCTCAGGCTCGCCCCCCTGGGTCTCCTGGAAGTGGCGCCGCCTTGTGGACGAGCCGGGGAGAGCGGCTCTCCGTTGCCATCCGGTGGATTTTTAGCAGAATGCAGCCTGCAACCTGAATGCTGGCGCCGCCTTGTGGACAAGCCGGGGAGCGCGCCTCTCCGTTGCCATCCGGTGGATTTTTAGCAGATTGCAGCCTTCCACCTGCTAGGGACTTAGCCTCCGGCGTTACCCAGGCTCGGGTAGCCCTGGGTAGGCCTGGCTTTCCCAGCCGCCTGGGACAATCTCTCCCTCTCTCCTGGAACCCTGGGCCTGCCTGCCGCCTCAGGCTTAGCCCCCTGGGTTGCCTGGAAGTGGTGCCCTCTTGGTAGACACTTAGCAGAATTCAGCCTGCCGCCTGCTAGGGACTCAGCCTCCGGCATGTACCCAGGCTCGGGTAGCCCTGGCTTTCCCAGCCGCCTGGGACAATCTCTCCCTCTCTCCTGGAACCCATGGCCGGCCTGCCGCCTCAGGCTCGCCCCCCTGGGTTTCCTGGAAGTGGAGCCGCCTTGTGGACAAGCCGGGGAGCGCGGCTCTCCGTTGCCATCCGGTGGATTTTTAGCAGATTGCAGCCTGCCACCTGCTAGGGACTTAGTCTCTGGCGTTACCCAGGCTCGGGTAGCCCTGCCTTTTCCCAGCCGCCTGGGACAATCTCTCCCTCTCTCCTGGAACCCATGGCCGGCCTGCCGCCTCAGGCTCGGCCCCCTGGGTCTCCTGGAAGTGTCTCCCTCTGGTAGACACTTAGCAGAATGCAGCCTGCCACCTGCTAGGGACTTGGCCTCTGGCTTCACCCAGGCTGGGGTGGCCCCGGGTCGGCCCGGCTTCTCGGCCTTCAGGGACAATCTCCCCGTCTCTCCTGGAACCCCGGGCCGGCCTCCCGCATATTTGGGAAAACGCATATTTTGAAAAGCACACTGAAGTCAGCTAGTCTTTTGCCACTCCCTTGTCCCCCCTCCGGGCTCGCCGCCGGTCGGCGGGGAGGAGGAGCGGGCGTCCGCCGGCGTCCCGGCGTCCGTC